>NC_061508.1:153181989-153202129 GCF_022539505.1 Lolium rigidum
GCGCCTATAAGCTGGGCTACCCCCTCGTGCGGGGGACGATCAATCATTCTTACTTCATTCCACCCTTAGCGCTGCCTGTGAGAGAGACCATCGTCTCCCTTAGCCTCCCGGGAGCAGCCGGACACAGCTCTAGGAGCACCATTGTCTTGTGTGATATCTTATACACTCTAGCGAGGAGTAGAGGTTTTACCTCCATCGGAGGGCCTCGAACCTGGGTACGTCGCCGTGTCGCTTGTGCCCATACCCGCTTCCGGATACCGCCGTGAGATCTCTCAGGAGCCCCTTCGATTAGCCACCCTATGGCATATGCCGTGACGATACCACGACACTTCAGTTGGTGTAACATTGTCCACAAGATCCGGAGCTTGTTGAGCTTGTGAGGATGAGGGCTCCACTTGAGTAGAGCATAGTCCTTCCCGAGGCGCCACACCGTGTCCCTCAATGGGGAGGTGAATTCCCGTCCCCATTCTTACTATGGCGTCTTGAGGTATTTCATCTTCTGCACAAACATCAACTTGCCCCACTTGGGAGTCATCATTTTCTTCGAATGTCACACTACAAAAATCAACGACAATAGCCGAGACTTTGTCAAAGACTCTATAAGTGTGAGATCCGGCACCGTAACCAACAAAAATACCCTCCAAAGCTTTAGGTGCAAATTTAGACAAATGAACTCCTTTGATTTTATAGAAACACTTACAACCAAATACTCGGAAGTAGGAGATATTGGGCTTGTTTCCGGTGAGGATTTCATAAGGAGTCTTGTTCAAGCCCTGATACGTCTCAAACGTATCTTTAATTTCTTATGTTCCATGCTACTTTTATGATGATACTCACAAGTTTTATACACACTTTATGTCATTATTATGAATTTTCCGGCACTAACCTATTGACGAGATGCCGAAGAGCCAATTCTGTTTTCTGCTGTTTTTGGTTTCAGAAATCGTACAAAGGAAATATTCTCGGAATTGGACGAAATCAACGCCCAGGGTCTTATTTTTCCATGGAGCTTCCATAAGACCGAAAGGGATACGAAGTGGGGCGACGAGGTGCCGCCACCATAGGGCCGCGCTGACATGGGCATACCCTTCGGGTACCCATTATTAGTATACCTGGCTCGGCCCAATATGGAGAAGACCAATATGGAGAAGGCCCAACAAGGCAACCCGAAGAAGTAGTCGACTAGGACTCTTGTAAAACCCTAGGCTGGTTGCATATATAAAGCTAGCCGGGGCACCCGAAATAGAGAGGCCAACGGATAGACAGAATATAGACAACATAGCTCCGCCTATGGCGGCACCATGTAAACATATTATGCTCATATCTTGGATTGCTAGCAGCACGTAGGGATCCTCCACCGAGGGGACCCGAAGCTGGGTACGTCGTGTGCCTAATCTCGCTCCTGGAATCTCCATCGTCGCTCTCTCCCGAAACCCTAGTCTACAATACGTAGGCATTGCCGAGGTGATCTCTCGTCAATTGGCGCCGTCTGTGGGAATCGCGACGACTGGATTTCGTTATCCGGGCGGGATCCGTCGAGGTTCATCATCAACAATCTTGAAAATTTCGAGTTCGTGAGCAATATCATCAAAGAAATCGGAAGATCGGAAAATTCACACGGACGCGGCCGCACCAGCAAGCCCGCGCCACTTCAATGCCGCCTTGTTTCAAGTCGTGAGATCAGGAAAAGTCTGTGAGAGGCTAGAGCAAATAGATTCTTCCACCAGCAAGTCAGCGCCACGTCAACCACGTCAAAGCTGCCTTGTTCAGTCATGAGATCAGGAAACAATCGTGAGAGCAAATCAATTTTCTACGGGTGCACCGCCCGGTTCGATCGATCTGTAAGCTGCAGGGTCAGTAGCATCACCGTAAGTTGCACCAGTTTATTACGGGGCTCACCATCAATATTTTCTTGGTGCCTCAATCGGGTGAACAAAGGAGCCGCTTCAAAGTAATCTAAATTATTGGATCCCTGAAGACGCCATGACGCAATCGGGTGATGGAAATTTGCAGTGTTTGTGTCAGGAGGAAGGAAGCATCAATATGGGAATGTTTCGAATACGCTGCATATTCTTCAGGCTATTTCGGTGCGCACAAAAACTATACTGGTAACTCCGACGAGAGCCCGATTATATGATCAAAGATTCGGCTTCGTTGTAGCACTGCGTACATCCGACAAAAAGAACGCCAGCTCGACTATTCGCCTATCGCGGACTCGACATAGCGCACTCGCCATGCTCGGGGGCTCGCCCGTCGCGAATCTGCCACATCAACTACGTCCTCTTCATCGACTACTTCTGGCCAGGCGCCGCGCAACTACATCGACTGTGCCCGTCGCACGACCTCCTTTCACGTCGGCTCCGCCACAGCCGATAAAAAAGCTAAGTGTCCCTCTTTAAAGATTCAATTATTATTTGCTTTTGTTACACCCGAATACTCGGGGGCTGCAACATTGCATCATTACAACAAATTTATCCGACATCTAGGGCCGCGCCATTACTTCGTTATCACAAATACACTCTGTTACTTGGTGAATTTCTTTTCTTCGGCTCTGGATACATCTTATTCGGCTCAGTGAAATTATTTTCTTCGGCTCGGTGGAATTATTTTCTTCGACTTAGTGGATTTATCTTCTTCTGATCAGTGGATTTATTTTCTTCGGATTACTGGATTGGTTTTCTTTGGTTAATAATTGGTTCACTTATACAATATTACCCGATGCGTTTCCGGATCAATGGATTCATCTTCTATGGTTATTACTGGAACTATTTTCTTTGGGTCAATGGATTCATCCTCTATAATATCAATGGATTCATCTTCGATGGTTATTACTGGATTCTTCGGGTCAATGGATTCAACCTTTATAATATCAGCGGATTCATCTTCAATATATGATTCATGGTTAATGGCGTAATCTTCAACGCGGATTCATCTCAAGTACTTCATCTCGGACTTCATCTTCAGTATTTCATCCTTAATGGCCTTCTTTCGGCGACACGGATAATACTCGGGGGCTCGACAATGACTTCGCCCCGAGTAACAACTGTGACATGGCGTCTAAACAAAAATCATGACATCACCCCAGCAGCGCTCGGGGGCTCGGCTATTTCTTCATCAACAATATGGCGGCATTTACTTTCGCTATTTGGTGGTTTCTACTTCGGCTCGACTTATTCTCCGCACTCAAAGACTTCATCACGCCGACTCTGTCGTGCCCAATAAGATAAGTGTTCCTTTGATTTGCATAAAATTGATTATCATTTACTTTCGCCGCACCCGACACTCGGGGGCTGCGCCATGCTTCTTCACTTTACATCTCAGGTCGACGAAATCAAAAGAGCACCCGACGAAATCTTCTTCAGGGAGGAACCCGACGAAATCTTGAGAGCACCCGACGAAATTTTATTCAAGGAGGTCCCGAAAAATTATCTTCAAGGAGGTCCCGAAAAATTGTCCTCAGGGAGGACCCGAAGAATTGTCCTCAAAGAGGACCCGAAGAAATTTTCCTGAAAGAGGAACTCGACGAAATTATCATCAAGGAAAAAAAAAAGAGGAGAAAAGAAAAGAGAAGAGGATAGGCAAATCTTCGGGTCCATTGACTCGTCATTTGTTCCGAGCAAGAGCATCGGTGATGTACCCGACAATATAGAAGAACCCAATATATTTGGTTGTCTCATCACGCCCGAGAAAAATATAGAAGAACCCGCAAAATGGGTCATTGCATCAGCCGAACAAGGCACTTGACAAAATATTCTCAGAGCGCCAAAGTTGCGATCAATCTCTGAATGCCGCAAAACTTTGCGAAGGTAAGACCCCAGATCCGTTCTGCGTGGCGTGGCGCCGTCTCTGACGTCGGTTTGCTACTTTTTTCCGTATCAACAGATACGAAGAAAAATCCTAACGGACGCGTTAGGTACCCGATAAATATGGTCGGGACTCGACAAAATGGTAAGACCTTAAGCGGCACACTGTCGAAGTTTACACCGGTATCCCGAGATCATGTCCGGGGACGTGATCTTGAAGTAGGTTTTGCGGATTGCCACTAGAGCAGTTAACTAGTACCTGATCCGTCAGATGAACTAGCCCCAACTACCATTATCCCTGTACAATATAGATATCAATGTCAAATAAAAATAGCAACGGCCTGGATTCGATAAAAAAAGGGGTTGCGCCAAGTTCTTTATCGAGTAGTACAACTTGAGCCCATGCCTAGGTGCAAGCACCTGCCCATAGGCTCGGGGGCTACTCTTATCGAGAGCATTGTTCACTCTCCCGACAAGATACAAGAGGAAAAATTATGGGGTCGATTAAAAGCAAGTTGAGCCTACACCCAAGTGCAAACACTTGGCTGTAGCCTCGGGGGCTACTCCCATCGGGAGCGCTGGTCGCGCACCCGATAGAAAATAACTTGGACAACATCTATGACAATCAAGGTTTGCAGACTCAACTCGATTCTACAACTCGAGTGGAGCCTACTCCCATCGGGAGCCCATGGATTTCATCAAGTCCTCCAGAAATATAGTTAAGTTCTTCATCGAGTAGTACAACTTGAGTCTATGCCCAAGTGCAAGCACTTGCCCATAGACTCGGGGGCTACTCCCTTCGGGAGCGCTGCCGCGCACCCGATAATTTCAAGAATCATCGACATCATTTACGCTACACGTGATTTGCGGCATGGACCTCGCCTTGTATTTTTCTTCGACTTCGGAGATTGTTATGCTTGGAGTTTCTACGCAAGTCTTCGACTTCCCTATAAACTCGGGGGCTACTGACATGGGCATACCCTTCGGGTACCCATTATTAGTATACCTGGCTCGGCCCAATATGGAGAAGGCCCAACAAGGCAACCCGAAGAAGTAGTCGACTAGGACTCTTGTAAAACTCTAGGCTGGTTGCATATATAAAGCTAGCCAGGGCACCCGAAATAGAGAGGCCAACGGATAGACAGAATATAGACAACATAGCTCCGCCTATGGCGGCACCATGTAAACATATTATGCTCATATACTGGATTGCTAGCAGCACGTAGGGATCCTCCACCGAGGGGACACGAAGCTGGGTACGTCGTGTGCCTAATCTCGCTCCTGGAACCTCCATCGTCGCTCTCTCCCGAAACCCTAGTCTACAATACGTAGGCATTGCTGAGGTGATCTCTCGTCACGCGCGGCCAAAGGGGGGCCCGTGCCGCCCTATGGTGTGGGCCCCTCGTCAGCCCTCCAACGCTGCCCTTCCGCCTACTTATAGCCTTCGTCGCGAAAACCCCTGTACCGAGAGCCACGATACGGAAAACCTTCCAGAGACGCCGCCGCCAATCCCATCTCGCAGGGATTCGGGAGATCGCCTCCGGCACCTCGCCGGAGAGGGGAATCATCTCCGGAGGACTTTTCATCACCATGATCGCCTCCGGATTGATGTGTGAATAGTTCACCCCTGGACTATGGGTCCATAGCAGTAGCTAGATGGTTGTCTTCTCCTCATTGTGCTATCATGTTAGATCTTGTGAGCTGCCTATCATGATCAAGATCATCTATTTGTAATGCTTCATGTTGTGTTTGTTGAGATCCGATGAATATGGAATACTATGTCAAGTTGATTGTCAATCTATCATATATGTGTTGTTTATGTTCTTGCATGCTCTTCGTTGCTAGTAGAGGCTCTGGCCAAGTTGATACTTGTAACTCCAAGAGGGAGTATTTATGCTCGATAGTGGGTTCATGCCTCCATTGAATGCAGGACGGTGACGAGAAAGTTCTAGGGTTGTGGATGTGTTGTTGCCACTAGGGATAAAACATCAATGCTTTGTCTAAGGATATTTGTGTTGATTACATTACGCACCATACTTAATGCAATTATCTGTTGTTTGCAACTTAATACTGGAAGGGGTGCGGATGCTAACCTGAAGGTGGACTTTTAGGCATAGATGCATGCTGGATAGCGGTCTATGTACTTTGTCGTAATGCCCTGATTAAATCTCATAGTAGTCATCATGATATGTATGTGCATTGTTATGCCCTCTCTATTTTTCAATTGCCCAACTGTAATTTGTTCACCCAACATGCTATTTCTTATCGGAGAGACACCACTAGTGAACTGTGGACCCCGGTCCATTCTTTACATCTAAATACAATCTACTGCAAACATTATTCTTTACTGTTCCTTGCAAACAAACATCATCTTCCACACTATACATTTAATCCTTTGTTTACAGCAAGTCGGTGAGATTGACAACCTCACTGTTACATTGGGGCAAAGTACTTTGATTGTGTTGTGCAGGTTCCACGTTGGCGCCGGAATCCACGGTGTTGCGCCGCACTACACTCCGTCACCAACGACCTTCACGTGATCCTTGACTCCTACTGGTTCGATAAACCTTGGTTTCTTGCGAGGAAACTTGCTGCTGAACGCATCACACCTTCCACTTGGGGTTCCCAACGGGCGTGTGCTCTACGCGTATCAAGCTAAATTTCGGCGCCGTTGCGGGGAGATCAAGAAACGCTGCAAGGGGAGTCTCCCACATCCAATCTCTTTACTTTGTTTTTGTCTTGCTTTACTTTACTTTATTTACTGCTTTGTTTGCTTTCTCTATATCAAAAATACAAAAAAATTAGTTACTAGTTTTACTTTATTTACTGTCTTGTTTGCGTTCTCTATATTAAAAACACAAAAAAAATAGTTACTTGCATTTACTTTATTTAGTTTGCTTTATTTACTACTGTTAAAATGGGTACTCCTGAGAATACTAAGTTGTGTGACTTCACTAGCACAAATAATAATGATTTCCTATGCACACCTATTGCTCCACCTGCTACTACAGCAGAATTTATGAAATTAAACCTGCTTTACTGAATCTTGTTATGAGAGAGCAATTTTACAGGTGTTAGTTCGATGATGCTGCTTGTCCATCTTAATAATTTTGTTGAACTTTGTGAAATGCAAAAGTATAAGGATGTAGATGGTGACATTATAAAATTGAAATTGTTTCCTTTCTCCTTAAGAGGAAGAGCTAAAGATTGGTTGCTATCTTTGCCTAAGAATAGTATTGATTCATGGACTAAATGTAAGGATGCTTTCATTGGTAGATATTATCCTCCCGCTAAAATTATATCTTTGAGAAGTAGCATAATGAATTTTAAGCAATTGGATAATGAACATGTTGCTCAAGCATGGGAGATAATGAAATCTTTGGTAAAGAATTGTCCTACCCATGGACTAACTACTTGGATGATCATCCAAACCTTTTATGCTGGACTGAATTTTTCTTCACGGAACCTATTGGATTCAGCTGCTGGAGGTACTTTTATGTCCATCACCTTAGGCGCCGCAACAAAGCTTCTTGATGATATGATGATAAATTACTCTGAATGGCACACTGAAAGGGCTCCGAGAGGTAAGAAGGTAAATTTTGTTGAAGAAACCTCCTCCTTGAGTGATAAGATTGATGCTATTATGTCTATGCTTGTGAATGGTAGATCTAATGTTGATCCTAATAATGTTCCTTTAGCTTCATTGGTTGCTCAAGAAGATCATGTTGATGTGAACTTCATTAAAAGTAATAATTTCAACAACAACGCTTATAGGAATAATTCTGGTAACAACTATAGGCCATATCCTTCTAATAATGGTAATGGTTATGGTAATTCTTATGGGAATTCTTACAACAATAATAGGAGTGTACCCCTGGTCTTGAAGCCATGCTTAAAGAATTTATTAGTACATAAACTTGCTTTTAACAAATGCTGTTGAAGAAAAGCTTGGTAAAATTGATATTCTTGCTTCTAAGGTTGATAGTCTTGCCTCTGATGTTGATCTTTTAAAATTGAAAGTCATGCCTAATGAAGATAAAGATATTAAGTCATTTGCTACAGCAAACGCTATCCAAGTTAGAATTAATGAGAATATTAGATTGATGGCTGAATTGCATGCTAGGTGGGAAAAAGAGGAAAAATTTGCTAAAGAGAACAATGTAGCTAAAGTTTGGACTATTACCACCACTAGTAATGTTGATGCTTCACATGTTGCTAAACCTCCTACTATCAATGATAAAATAATTGGTGTTGGCAATGTTTCTACTCCTAATGCAAAGCGTGCAAAACTGCACAAGCTGCTAAAGCTGCTGAAACTGCTTGTGATAAAACTGCTGAAATTTTTCAAAATATTGGGGACAATGATCCCATTGCTGTAGATCCTAATGGTTTAGATTTTGATGATTGTCACATCTCTGAATTTATAAAGTTCTTACAAACACTTGCTAGAAGTCCCAATGCTAGTGCTATAAATTTGGCCTTTACAAAACATATTACAAATGCTCTCATAAAAGCTAGAGAAGAGAAACTAAAACTTGAAACTTCTATTTCTAGGAAGTTAGAAGATGGTTGGGAGCCCATCATTAAGATGAAGGTTAATGATTTTAATTTTAATGCTTTATGTGATCTTGGTGCAAATATTTCTGTTATGCCTAAGAAAATCTATGATATGCGTGACTTGCCACCATTGAAAACTTGTTATTTGGATATTAATCTTGCTGATAATGCTACAAAGAAACCTTTGGGGAGGATAGATAATGTTCTCATTATGGTTAACAATAACCTTGTCCCCGTTGATTTTGTTGTCTTGGATATTGAATGCAATGCATCTTGTCCCATTATATTGGGAAGACCTTTTCTTGAGCTTGTTGGTGCTATTATTGATATGAAGGAAGGTAATATTAAGTATCAATTTCCTCTCAAGAAAGGTATGGAACACTTCCCTAGAAAGAGAATGAATTTACCTTATGATTCTATTATTAGAACAAATTATGATTTTGATGCTTCATCTCTTGATATTACTTGATTCACACTTTCTGCGCCTAGCTGAAAGGCGTTAAAGAAAAGCACTTGTGGGAGACAACCCATTATTTTACTTCTGCACTTTTGTTTTATATTTGAGCCTTGGAAGTTGTTACTACTGTATCAAACTCTCATTATCTTTATTTTATTTCATTGTTGTGCCAAGTAAAGTCTTTGATAGTAGGGTTGATACTAGATTTGGATTACTGCGCAGAAACAGATTTCTTACTGTCACGAAATTGAGCAGCCCCGTCTGTAGGTAACTCAGAAAAATCTGTCAATTTACGTGCGTGATCGTAAGATATGTGCGCAACTTTCATTCAATTTGAGCTTTTTCATCTGAGCAAGTTACGTGCCCCATAAAAATTCGTCTTTACGGACTGTTCTGTTTTGACAGATTCTGCCTTTTATTTCGCATTGCCTGTTTTGCTATGTTTGATGGATTTCTTTATTCCATTAACTTTCAGTAGCCTTGTGCAATGTCCAGAAGTGTTAAGAATGATTATGTCACCTCTGAATATGTGAATTTTTGATTATGCACTAACCCTCTAATGAGTTTGTTTTGAGTTTGGTGTGGAGGAAGTTTTCAAGGATCAAGAGAGGAGGATGATACAATATGATCAATAAGAGTGAAAGGTCTAAGCTTGGGGATGCCCCCGTGGTTCATCCCTGCATATTTTAAGAAGACTCAAGCACCTAAGCTTGGGGATGTCCAAGGCATCCCTTCTTCATCGACAACTTATCAGGTCACTGATACGTCTCCGACGTATCGATAATTTCTTATGTTCTATGCCATATTATTGATGATACCTACATGTTTTATGCACACTTTATGTCATATTCGTGCATTTTCTGGAATTAACCTATTAACAAGATGCCGAAGTGCCGGTTCTATGTTTTCTGCTGTTTTTGGTTTCAGAAATCCTAGTAACGAAATATTCTCGGAATTGGACGAAACGAAAACCCAGGGGCCTATTTTTCCACGGAGCTTCCAGAAGACCGAAGAACACACGAAGTGGGGCCACGAGGTGGCCAAACTATAGGGCGGCGCGGCCCAAGCCCTGGCCACACCGGCCTATAGCGTGGGCCCCTCGTGATGCCCCTTGACCTGCCCTTCCGCCTACTTAAAGCCTCCGTCGCGAAACCCCTGATGCGAAAAACCACGATACGGAAAACCTTACTGAGACGCCGTCGCCGCCGATCCCATCTCGGGGGATTACGGAGATCTCCTCCGGCACCCTGCCGGAGAGGGGATTCATCTCCCGGGAGGACTCTACACCGCCATGGTCGCCTCCGGAGTGATGAGTGAGTAGTTCACCCCTGGACTATGGGTCCATAGCGGTAGCTAGATGGTTGTCTTCTCCTCATTGTGCTTCATTGTTGGATCTTGTGAGCTGCCTAACATGATCAAGATCATCTATCTGTAATTCTATATGTTGTGTTTGTCGGGATCCGATGGATAGAGAATACCATGTCATGTTAATTATCAAGTTATTATACATGTGTTGTTTATGATCTTGCATGCTCTCCGTTTCTAGTAGAGGCTCGGCCAAGTTTTTACTTTTAACTCCAAGAGGGAGTATTTATGCTCGATAGTGGGTTCATGCACTTGACACCGGGACGGTGACGAGAAAGTTCTAAGGTTGTGTTGTGCTTGTTGCCACTAGGGATAAAACATTGGCGCTATGTCCGAGGATGTAGTTGTTGATTACATTACGCACCATACTTAATGCAATTGTGCGTTGTTTAGCAACTTAATGCTGGAGGGGGTTCGGATGATAACCTGAAGGTGGACTTTTTAGGCATAGATGCAGTTGAATGGCGGTCTATGTACTTTGTCGTAATGCCCAATTAAATCTCACTATACTTATCATGTCATGTATGTGCATTGTTATGCCCTCTCTATTTGTCAATTGCCCGCATTGTAATTTGTTCACCCAACATGCTTTTATCTTATGGGAGAGACACCTCTAGTGAGCTGTGGACCCCGGTCCATTCTTTAATGCTGAAATACAAATCTGCTTGCAATACTTGTTTTACTTGTTTTCTCCGCAAACAATCATCTTCCACACAATACGGTTAATCCTTTGTTACGGCAAGCCGGTGAGATTGACAACCTCATCTGTTTCGTTGGGGCAAAGTACTTTGGTTGTGTTGTGCGGGTTCCACGTTGGCGCCGGAATCCCTGGTGTTGCGCCGCACTACATCCCGCCGCCATCAACCTTCAACGTGCTTCTTGGCTCCTCCTGGTTCGATAAACCTTGGTTTCTTTACGAGGGAAAACTTGCTGCTGTGCGCATCATACCTTCCTCTTGGGGTTGCCCAACGAACGTGTGAAATACACGCCATCAAGCTCTTTTTCGGCGCCGTTGCTGGGAGATCAAGACACGCTGCAAGGGGAGTCTCCACTTCTCAATCTCTTTACTTTGTTTTTGTCTTGCTTTATTTTATTTACTACTTTGTTTGCTGCATTATATCAAAACACAAAAAAATTAGTTGCTAGCTTTACTTTATTTACTTGTCTTGTTTGCTATATCAAAAACACAAAAAAATTAGTTTACTTGCATTTACTTTATCTAGTTTGCTTTATTTACTATTGCTAAAATGGACAACCCCGAAAATACTAAGTTGTGTGACTTCACTAGCACAAATAATAATGATTTCTTATGCACACCTATTGCTCCACCTGCTACTACAGCGGAATTCTTTGAAATTAAACCTGCTTTACTAAATCTTGTCATGAGAGAGCAATTTTACGGTGTTAGTTCGATGATCTTGCTGCCCATCTCAATAATTTTGTTGAACTATGTGAAATGCAAAAATATAAAGATGTAGATGGTGACATTATAAAATTAAAATTGTTTCCTTTCTCATTAAGAGGAAGAGCTAAAGATTGGTTGCTATCTCTGCCTAAGAATAGTATTGATTCTGGACTAAATGCAAGGATGCTTTTATTGGTAGATATTATCCCCCTGCTAAAATTATATCTTTGAGGAGTAGCATAATGAATTTTAAACAATTGGATAATGAACATGTTGCTCAAGCTTGGGAAAGAATGAAATCTCTGGTTAAAAATTGCCCAACCCATGGAGTGACTACTTGGATGATCATCCAAACCTTCTATGCGGGACTAAATTTTTCTTCGCGGAATTTATTGGATTCAGCTGCTGGAGGTACCTTTATGTCCATCACTCTTGGTGAAGCAACAAAGCTTCTTGATAATATGATGGTTAATTACTCTGAATGGCACACGGAAAGAGCTCCACAAGGTAAGAAGGTAAATGCTGTTGAAGAATCCTCTTCCTTGAATGATAAGGTTGATGCTATTATGTCTATGCTTGCGAATGATAGGACTAATGTTGATCCTAATAATGTTCCATTAGCTTCATTGGTTGCCCAAGAAGAACATGTTGATGTAAACTTCATTAAAAATAATAATTTCAACAACAATGCTTATTGGAACAATTCTAGTAATAACTATAGGCCATATCCTTATAATAATGGTAACGGTTATGCTAATTCTTATGGGAATTCTTACAACAATAATAGGAATACACCCCTGGACTTGAAGCCATGCTTAAAGAATTTATTAGTACACAAAGCTGCCTTTGACAAATACGGTGAGGAAAAGCTCAATAAAATTGATATTCTTGATTCTAGAGTTGATAGTCTTGCCTCTGATGTTGATCTTTTGAAATCGAAAGTTATGCCTAATAGGGATTTTGAAAATAAAATTGTTACTACAGCAAATGCCATCCAAGTTAGAATTAATGAGAATATAAGATTAATGGCTGAGCTGCAGTGCTAGGTGGGATAGAGAAGAAAATGAAAAACTAGCTAAAAAGGAAAATGTAGCTAAAGTTTGGACTATTACCACCACTAGCAATGCTAATGATTCATATGTTGCTGCACCTCCTACTATCCATGATAAAATAATTGGTGTTGGCAATGCTTCTACTCCTAGTGCAAAGCGCGCAAAATTACCTAAAGCTGACTAAAACTATCTGAAAGCTGCTTGTGATAAAACTGCTGAAATTTTTTCCAACCTTGGGGATGATAATCCCATTGCTTTAGATTGTAATGATTTAGATTTTGATGATTGCCATATCTCTGAAGTTATAAAGTTCTTACAAAAACTTGCTAAGAGTCCCAATGCTAGTGCTATAAATTTGGCTTTCACAAAACATATTACAAATGCTCTCATAAAAGCTAGAGAAGAGAAACTAAAACTTGAAACTTCTATTCCTAGAAAGTTAGAGGATGGTTGGGAGCCCATCATTAAAATGAGAATCAAAGATTTTGATTGTAATGCTTTATGTGATCTTGGTGCAAATATTTCTGTTATGCCTAAAAAAGTCTATGATATGCTTGACTTGCCACCATTGAAAAACTGTTATTTGGATGTTAATCTCGCTGATAATGCTAAAAAGAAACCTTTGGGGAAAGTTGATAATGTTCATATTATGGTTAACAATAACCTTGTCCCCGTTGATTTTGTTGTCTTGGATATTGAATGCAATGCATCTTGCCCCATTATATTGGGAAGACCTTTTCTTCGAACCGTTGGTGCTACTATTGATATGAAGGAAGGTAATATTAAATATCAATTTCCTCTCAAGAAAGGTATGGAACACTTACCTAGAAAGAGAATGAAGGTACCTTATGATTCTATTATTAGAACAAATTATGATGTTGATGCTTCATCTCTCGATGTTACTTGAGTTACACTTCCTGCGCCTAGCTGAAAGGCGTTAAAGAAAAGCGCTTATGGGAGACAACCCATGTTTTTACTACAGTACTTTGTTTTATATTTGTGTCTTGGAAGTTGTTTACTACTGTAGCAACCTCTCCTTATCTTAGTTTTATGTTTTGTTGTGCCAAGTAAAGTCTTTGATAGAAAAGTAAGTACTAGATTTGGATTACTGCGCAGTTCCAGAATTCTTTGCTGTCACGAATCTGGGTCTATCTCCATGTAGGTAGCTCAGAAAATTATGCCAATTTACGAGCATGATCCTCAGATATGTACGCAACTTTCATTCAATTTGAGCATTTTCGTTTGAGCAAGTCTGGTGGCCTAATAAAATCCATCTTTACGGACTGTTCTGTTTTGACAGATTCTGTCTTTTATTTCGCATTGCCTCTTTTGCTATGTTGGATGAATTTCTTTGATCCACTAATGTCCAGTAGATTTATGCAATGTCCAGAAGTGTTAAGAATGATTGTGTCACCTCTGAACATGTGAATTTTTATTATGCACTAACCCTCTAATGAGTTGTTTCGAGTTTGGTGTGGAGGAAGTTTTCAAGGATCAAGAGAGGAGTATGATGCAATATGATCAAGGAGAGTGAAAGCTCTAAGCTTGGGGATGCCCCGGTGGTTCACCCCTGCATATATTAAGAAGACTCAAGCGTCTAAGCTTGGGGATGCCCAAGGCATCCCCTTCTTCATCGACAACATTATCGGGTTCCTCCCCGAAACTATATTTTTATTCGGCCACATCTTATGTACTTTGCTTGGAGCGTCGGTTTGTTTTTGTTTTTTGTTTTGTTTGAATAAAATGGATCCTAGCATTCACTTTATGGGAGAGAGACACGCTCCGCTGTTGCATATGGACAAATATGTCCTTAGGCTCTACTCATAGTATTCATGGCGAAGTTTCTTCTTCGTTAAATTGTTATATGGTTGGAATTGGAAAATGATACATGTAGTAACTCTAAAATGTCTTGGATAATTTGATACTTGGCATTTGTTGTGCTCATGTTTAAGCTCTTGCATCATATACTTTGCACCCATTAATGAAGAAATACTTAGAGCTTGCTAATTTGGTTTGCATATTTGGTTTCTCTAGAGTCTAGATAACATCTAGTATTGAGTTTTGAACAACAAGGAAGACGGTATGGAGTCTTATAATGTTTACCATATGTCTTTTATGTGAGTTTTGCTGTACCGTTCATCCTTGTGTTTGTTTCAAATAACCTTGCTAGCCTAAACCTTGTATCGAGAGGGAATACTTCTCATGCATCCAAAATACTTGAGCCAACCACTATGCCATTTGTGTCCACCATACCTACCTACTACATGGTATTTATCCGCCATTCCAAAGTAAATTGCTTGAGTGCTACCTTTAAAATTCCATCATTCACCTTTGCAATATATAGCTCATGGGACAAATAGCTTAAAAACTATTGTGGTATTGAATATGTACTTATGCACTTTATCTCTTATTAAGTTGCTTGTTGTGCGATAACCATGTTCACGGGGACGCCATCAACTATTCTTTGTTGGATATCATGTGAGTTGCTATGCATGTCCGTCTTGTCTGAAGCAAGAGAGATCTACCACCTTCATGGTTGGAGCATGCATGTTGTTAGAGAAGAACTTTGGGCCGCTAACTAAAGCCATGATTCATGGTGGAAGTTTCAGTTTGGACATATATCCTCAATCTCATATGAGAATAATAATTGTTGCCACATGCTTATGCATTAAAGAGGAGTCCATTATCCGTTGTCCATGTTGTCCCGGTATGGATGTCTAAGTTGAGAATAATCAAAAGCGAGAAATCCAAAATGCGAGCTTTCTCCTTAGACCTTTGTACAGGCGGCATGGAGGTACCCCATTGTGACACTTGGTCAAAACATGTGCATTGCAAAGATCCGGTAGTCCAAGTAAATTAGGACAAGGTGCGGGCACTATTAGTATACTATGCATGAGACTTGCAACTTGTAAGATATAACTTTCATAACTCATATGCTTTATTACTACCGTTGACAAAATTGTTTCATGTTTTCAAAATAAAAGCTCTAGCACAAATATAGCAATCGATGCTTTCCTCTTTGAAGGACCATTCTCTTTACTTTTATGTTGAGTCGGTTCACCTATTTCTCTCCACCTCAAGAAGCAAACACTTGTGTGAACCGTGCATTGATTCCTACATACTTGCATATTGTACTTGTTATATTACTCTATGTTGACAATTATCCATGAGATATACATGTTACAAGTTGAAAGCAACCGCTGAAACTTAATCTTCCTTTGTGTTGCTTCAATACCTTTACTTTGATTTATTGCTTTATGAGTTAACTCTTATGCAAGACTTATTAATACTTGTCTTGAAGTACTATTCATGAAAAGTCTTTGCTTTATGATTCACTTGTTTACTCATGTCATCACCATTGTTATGATCGCTGCATCCACTACATATGTTTACAAATAGTATGATCAAGGTTATGATGGCATATCACTTCAGAAATTATCTTTGTTATCGTTTTACCTGCTCGGGACGAGCAGAACTAAGCTTGGGGATGCTTGATACGTCTCCGACGTATCGATAATTTCTTATGTTCTATGCCATATTATTGATGATACCTACATGTTTTATGCACACTTTATGTCATATTCGTGCATTTTACGGAACTAACCTATTAACAAGATGCCGAAGTGTCGGTTCTATTTTCTCGCTGTTTTTGGTTTCAGAAATCCTAGTAACGAAATATTCTCGGAATTGGACGAAACGAAAACCCAGGGGCCTATTTTTCCACGGAGCTTCCAGAAGACCGAAGAACACACGAAGTGGGGCCACGAGGTGGCCAAACTATAGGGCGGCGCGGCCCAAGCCCTGGCCGCGCCGGCCTATAGCGTGGGCCCCTCGTGACGCCCCTTGACCTGCCCTTCCGCCTACTTAAAGCCTCCGTCGCGAAACCCCTGATGCGAAAAACCACGATACGGAAAACCTTACTGAGACGCCGTCGCCGTCGATCCCATCTCGGGGGATTCTGGAGATCTCCTCCGGCACCCTGCCGGAGAGGGGATTCATCTCCCGGAGGACTCTACACCGCCATGGTCGCCTCCGGAGTGATGAGTGAGTAGTTCACCCTGGACTATGGGTCCATAGCAGTAGCTAGATGGTTGTCTTCTCCTCATTGTGCTTCATTGTTGGATCTTGTGAGCTGCCTAACATGATCAAGATCATCTATCTGTAATTCTATATGTTGTGTTTGTCGGGATCCGATGGATAGAGAATACCATGTCATGTTAATTATCAAGTTATTATACATGTGTTGTTTATGATCTTGCATGCTCTCCGTTTCTAGTAGAGGCTCTGGCCAAGTTTTTACTTTTAACTCCAAGAGGGAGTATTTATGCTCGATAGTGGGTTCATGCCTGCATTGACACCGGGACGAGTGACGAAAGTTCTAAGGTTGTGTTGTGCTGTTGCCACTAGGGATAAAACATTGGCGCTATGTCAGAGGATGTAGTTGTTGATTACATTACGCACCATACTTAATGCAATTGTCTGTTGTTTAGCAACTTAATCTTTGGAGGGGTTCGGATGATAACCTGAAGGTGGACTTTTTAGGCATAGATGCGAGTTGGATGGCGGTCTATGTACTTTGTCGTAATGCCCAATTAAATCTCACTATACTTATCATGTCATGTATGTGCATTGTTATGCCCTCTCTATTTGTCAATTGCCCGACTGTAATTTGTTCACCCAACATGCTTTTATCTTATGGGAGAGACACCTCTAGTGGACTGTGGACCCCGGTCCATTCTTTAATACTGAAATACAAATCTGCTGCAATACTTGTTTTATTGTTTTCTCTGCAAACAATCATCTTCCACACAATACGGTTAATCCTTTGTTACGGCAAGCCGGTGAGATTGACAACCTCACTTGTTTCGTTGGGGCAAAGTACTTTGGTTGTGTTGTGCGGGTTCCACGTTGGCGTCGGAATCCCTGGTGTTGCGCCGCACTACATCCGCCGCCATCAACCTTCAACGTGCTTCTTGGCTCCTCCTGGTTCGATAAACCTTGGTTTCTTTCTGAGGGAAAACTTGCTGCTGTGCGCATCATACCTTCCTCTTGGGGTTGCCCAACGAACGTGTGAAATACACGCCATCAGTCACCTCTAGTGAAACTATATTTTTATTTCGTCACATCTTATGTGCTTTACTTGGAGCGTCTGTATGTTTTTATTTTTGTTTTTTTTGAATAAAATCGGATCCTAGCATTCCTTGTGTGGGAGAGAGACACGCTCCGCTGTTGCATATGAACACATGTGTTCTTAGCTTTACTTTTAATGTTCATGGCGAAGGTTGAAACTGCTTCGTTCATCATTATATGGTTGGAAACAGAAAATGCTTCAAGTGGTAATTGGTATAATGTCTTGAATAATTTGATACTTGGCAATTTTTGTGCTCATATAGATCATGTTTAAGCTCTTGCATCATGTACTTTGCACTTATTAATGAAGAACTACATAGAGCTTGTTAAAATTTGGTTTGCATGATTGGCCTCTCTAGAGTCTAGATATTTTCTGGTGAGGTGATTGAACAACAAGGAAGACAGTGTAGAGTCTTATAATGCTTGCAATATGTTCTTATGTAAGTTTTGCTGTACCGATTTATACTTGAGTTTGCTTCAAACAACCTTGCTAGCCTTAGCCTTGTATTGAGAGGAACTAAGCTTGGGGATGCTTGATACGTCTCAAACGTATCTATAATTTATTATGTTCCATGCTACTTTTATGATGATACTCACATGTTTTATACACATTTTATGTCATTATTATGCATTTTTCGGCACTAACCTATTGACGAGATGCCGAAGAGCTAGTTGTTGTTTTCTACTTGTTTTTGGTTTCAGAAATCCTACAAAGGAAATATTCTCGGAATTGGACGAAATCAACGCCCAGGGTCTTATTTTTCCACGAAGCTTCCAGAAGACCGAAAGGGATACGAAGTGGGGCGATGAGGTGCCGCCACCATAGGGCCGCGCGGCCGAAGGGGGGCCCTCCAACGCTGCCCTTCCGCCTACTTATAGCCTTCGTCGCGAAAACCCCTGTACCGAGAGCCACGATACGGAAAACCTTCCAGAGATGCCGCCGCCGCCAATCCCATCTCGGGGGATTCAGGAGATCGCCTCCGGCACCCTGCCGGAGAGGGGAATCATCTCCCGGAGGACTCTTCATCACCATGATCGCCTCCGGATTGATGTATGAGTAGTTCACCCCTGGACTATGGGTCCATAGCAGTAGCTATATGGGTGTCTTCTCCTCATTGTGCTATCATGTTAGATCTTGTGAGCTTCCCATCATGATCAAGATCATCTATTTGTAATGCTACATGTTGTGTTTGTTGGGATCCGATGAATATGGAATACTATGTCAAGTTGATTATCAATCTATCATATATGTGTTGTTTATGTTCTTGCATGCTCTCTGTTGCTAGTAGAGGCTGCGGCCAAGTTGATACTTGTAACTCCAAGAGGGAGTATTTATGCTCGATAGTGGGTTCATGCCTCCATTGAATGCGGGACGAGTGACGGAAAGTTCTAAGGTTGTGGATGTGCTATTGCCACTAGGGATAAAACATCAATGCTTTGTCTAAGGATATTTGTGTTGATTACATTACGCACCATACTTAATGCAATTGTCTGTTGTTTGCAACTTAATACTGGAAGGGGTGCGGATGCTAACCTGAAGGTGGACTTTTTAGGCATAGATGCATGCTGGATAGCGGTCTATGTACTTTGCCGTATTGCCCTTGATACGCGTGAAGCACACCTCCGTTGGGAACCCCAAGAGGAAGGTGTGATGCGTACAACAACAAGTTTTCCCTCAGTAAGAAACCAAGGTTGATCGAACCAGTAGGAGTCAAGGATCACGTGAAGGTCGTTGGTGACGGAGTGTAGTGCGGCGCAACACCAGGGATTCCGGCGCCAACGTGGAACCTGCACAACACAATCAAAGTACTTTGCCCCAACGTAACGGTGAGGTTGTCAATCTCACCGGCTTCCTGTAAACAAAGGATTAAATGTATAGTGTGGAAGATGATGTTTGTTTGCGAAGAACAGTAAAGAACAGAGTTTGCAGTAGATTGTATTCAGATGTAAAAGAATGGACCGGGGTCCATAGTTCACTAGTGGTGTCTCTCCGATAAGAAATAGCATGTTGGGTGAACAAATTACGAGTTGGGCAATTGACAAATAGAGAGGGCATAACAATGCACATACATATCATGATGACTACTATGAGATTTAATCAGGGCATTACGACAAAGTACATAGACCGCTATCCAACATGCATCTATGCCTAAAAAGTCCACCTTCAGGATAGCATCCGCACCCCTTCCAGTATTAAGTTGCAAACAACAGATAATTGCATTAAGTATGGTGCGTAATGTAATTAACACAAATATCCTTAGACAAAGCATTGATGTTTTATCCCTAGTGGCAACAACACATCCACAACCTTAGAACTTTCTATCATCTGTCCTAGATTCAATGGAGGCATGAACCCACTATCGAGCATAAA
>NC_061508.1:153202229-153306769 GCF_022539505.1 Lolium rigidum
ATGGGCTCCCAACCATCTTCTAACTTCCTAGGAATAGAAGTTTCAAGTTTTAATTTCTCTTCTCTAGCTTTAATGAGAGCATTTGTAATATGTTTTGTAAAGGCCAAGTTTATAGCACTAGCATTGGGACTTCTAGCAAGTTTTTGCAAGAACTTAATAACTTCAGAGATATGACAATTATCAAAATCAAAACCATTATGATCTAAAGCAATGGGATCATTGTCCCCAATATTCTGAAAAATTTCAGCACTTTTATCACAAACAGTTTCAACAGTTTCAGTGCAATTTTGCATGCTTTGTATTAGAAGTAGAAACATTGCCAACACCAATTATTTTACCATTGATAGTAGGAGGTTTAGCAACATGTGAAGCATTAACATTACTAGTGGTGGTAATAGTCCAAACTTTAGCTACATTATTTTCTTTAGCAAGTTTTTCTTCTCTTTCCCACCTAGCATGCAATTCAGCCATCATTCTAATATTGTCATTAATTCGAACTTGGATAGCGTTTGCTGTAGCAAATGACTTAATATCTTTAGTCTTCATTAGGCATAACTTTCAATTTTAAAAGATCAACATCAGCAGGCATGAGACTATCAACCTTAGAAGCAAGAACATCAATTTTACCAAGCTTTTCCTTCAACAGGTATTTGTTAAAAGCAGTTTGTGTACTAATAAATTCTTTAAGCATGACTTCAAGACCCAGAGGGTACACTCCTACTATTGTTGTAATAATTACCATAAGAATTACCATAACCATTACCATTATTAGAAGGATATGGCCTATAGTTGTTACCAAAATTATTCCTATAAGCATTGTTGTTGAAATTATTATTTTTAATGAAGTTCACATCAACATGCTCTTCTTGAGCAACCAATGAAGCTAAAGGAACATTATTAGGATCAACATTAGATCTACCATTAACAAGCATAGACATAATAACATCAATCTTATCACTCAAGGAGGAGGTTTCTTCAACAGAATTTACCTTCTTACCTTGAGGAGTCCTTTCCGTGTGCCATTCAGAGTAGTTGATCATCATATCATCAAGAAGCTTTGTTGCAGCACCCAAAGTGATGGACATAAAAGTACCTCCAGCAGCTGAATCCAATAGGTTCCTTGAAGAAAAATTCAATCCTGCATAAAAGGTTTGGATGATCATCCAAGTAGTTAGTCCATGGGTGGGGCAATTCTTTACCAAAGATTTCATTCTTTCCCATGCTTGGGCAACATGTTCATTATCCAATTGCTTAAAATTCATAATGCTACTTCTCAAAGATATAATTTTAGCAGGAGGATAATATCTTCCAATGAAAGCATCCTTACATTTAGTCCATGAATCAATACTATTCTTAGGCAAAGATAGCAACCAATCTTTAGCTCTTCCTCTTAAGGAGAAAGGAAACAATTTCAATTTTATAATATCCCCATCTACATCCTTATACTTTTGCATTTCACAAAGTTCAACAAAATTATTAAGATGGGCAGCAGTACTAACACCAGAAAATTGCTCTCTCATAACAAGATTTAGTAAAGCAGGTTTAATTTCATAAAATTCTGCTCGTAGTAGCGAGTGGAGCAATAGGAGTGCATAGAAAATCATTATTATTGGTGCTAGTGAAGTCACACAACTTAGTGTTCTCAGGAGTATTCATTTTAACGAGTAATAAAGAACTAAGTAAAGCAAAACCAGAATTAAATAAAGTAAAACAAGTAACTAATTTTTTTTGTGTTTTTGATATAAAGAAAGCAAACAAGATAGTAAAATAAAATAAAGCAAGACAATAAACAAAGTAAAGAGATTGGACGTGAGAGACTCCCCTTGCAGCCGTGTCTTGATCTCCCCGGCAACGGCGCCGTAAAAAGAGCTTGATGACGCGTGAAGCACACGTCCGTTGGGAACCCCAAGAGGAAGGTGTGATGCGTACGAAGCAAGTTTTCCCTCGAAAGAAACCAAGGTTTATCGAACCAGGAGGAGCCATGAAGGCCACGTGAAGGTTGTTGGTGAAGGAGTGTAGTGCGGCGCAACACCAGGGATTCCGGCGCCAACGTGGAACCTGCACAACACAATCAAAATACTTTGCCCCAACTTAACAAGTGAGGTTGTCAATCTCACCGGCTTGCCGTAAACAAAGGATTAAACGTATGGTGTGGAGAATGATGTTTGTTTGCAAAGAACAACAAAGAACAATGATTGCAGTAGGTTGTATTTCGTATGTAAAAGAATAGGACCGGGGTCCACAGATCACTAGTGGTGTCTCTCCAATAAGATAAATAGCATGTTGGGTGAACAAATTACAGCTTGGGCAATTGACAAATAGAGAGGGCATAACAATGCACATACATATCATGATGACTACTATGAGATTTACTTAGGGCATTACGACAAAGAACATAGACCGCTATCCAAGCATGCATCTATGCCTAAAAAGTCCACCTTCGGGTTAGCATCCGCACCCCTTCCAAGTATTAAGTTGCAAACAACGTACAATTGCATTAAGTATCGTGCGTAATGTAAACAATACAAATATCCTTAGACAAAGCATTGATGTTTTATCCCTAGTGGCAACAAGCACATCCACAACCTTAGAGCTTTCCGTCACTCGTCCCGCATTCAATGGAGGCATGAACCCACTATCGAGCATAAATACTCCCTCTTGGAGTTACAAGTATCAACTTGGCCGAGCCTCTACTAGCAACGGAGAGCATGCAAGATCATAAACAACACATATATGATAGATCAATAATCAACTTGACATAGTATTCCATATTCATCGGATCCCAACAAACACAACATGTAGCATTACAAATAGATGATCTTGATCATGATAGGCAGCTCACAAGATCTAAACATGATAGCACAAGAGGAGAAGACAACCATCTAGCTACTGCTATGGACCCATAGTCCAAGGATGAACTACTCACGCATCAGTCCGGAGGCGGGCATGGTGATGTAGAGCCCTCCGGGAGATGATTCCCCTCCGGCAGGGTGCCGGAGGCGATCTCCGAATCCCCCGAGATGGGATTGGCGGCGGCGGCGTCTCGCGAAGCTTTTCTCGTATCGTGGCTCTCGGTACTAGGGTTTTCGCGACGGAAGGATTATAGTAGGCGAAGGGCAGAGTCGGGGGACGCACGAGGGGCCCACCCCATAAGGCGGCGCGGCCAAGGGCGGGGCCGCGCCGCCCTATGGTGTGGCCGCCTCGTCGCCCCTCTTCGTCTCCTCTTCGGACTTCCGGAAGGCTCCGTGGAAAATAAGACCGTGGGCTTTGATTTCGTCCAATTCCGAGAATATTTCCTTGCTAGGATTTCTGAAACCAAAAACAGCAGTAAAACAGAACCGGCGCTTCGGCATCTTGTTAATAGGTTAGTGCCGGAAAATGCATCAAAATGATATAAAGTGTATATAAAACATGTGAGTATTGTCATATAACTAGCATGGAACATAAGAAATTATAGATACGTTTGAGAAGTATCAAGTTTCCCCCATTTTTTGGCCAACCATAGGGATTCAAGGAGGGGCCAAGGCATCCCCCCACACCTATATAAGAGGGAAGAGAGGGTTAGAGCGCAAGCACAACATGCCCCAAAAGCCTAGCGGCCCCTCTCTCCCTCCTTCGTGCGTAGGCTTGGCGAAGCTTTGCAGGTTTTCTTCTCCACCACCACCACGCTGTCGTGCTGCTGGGATTATGAGGGGATCTACTACATCCGCTGCCTGGCTGGAACGGGGAGAGGGCATCATCATCGACACCGTACGTGTGACCGAGTACGAAAGTGCTACCCGTTTGCAGCACTGGAAAGGACTGCAACACGAACCGAAGTTCTTCAAGTGTACATCTACATCAACCACGAGATCTGATCTCATTAATACATTGGATCTACGAGGGTTAGTTTCTCATCTATCTCGTTACATAGATCTCATAGATTGGATCTTGGCTTTTCTATAGGTTGGATCTTGGTTTTATTCGTTCTTGTGGTAGAACTTTTTTGTTTTCTATGCTACGAACCCAACAGAATCGTGTGAGACACACTCGGAAAGGTCCATTCAGTGGGTTATTATTCTTCATCGATGATACATCATGCCCACCGCGCGGAGTCATGCCACGATCATGCTTTATAGCCACTTGTGTTAGCACTCATAGGTTACTTGGGGATATATTTATGAAGGGTTACACTAAGGCTCCTTTAAGATAACCTTAAATAAGAAAGTCACCGACATGAAAGTTGTGTGTATCGTCAAGGCAAGCAACTTAGCTTTTTTTTTTTGGGGGGGGGGGGGGTCATCTCAATCTGAGGCAGTATGTAATTTCTAGAGTCAAAACAAGAATTGAGACTAAACCCACGCATGAAAAGTCATACCCGCATTCGAAAATGTGTTCTAAAACAGAGCCTACACAAGACAAGTCCTTGCCGGGATCACCTCAGGCTATATCTGAAACGAATTTAGAAACATGGGAAAAGTAGCACCAAGATCCACTCTGGTAGAGAAGTGGTCAAGATGAAAGTTATTTGTTTTTTCAATACAAACAACTTTGCTTATTTTACGAGATTTTGATATGAGATGTTTACTCCCCCAAAAGTGGTCTTAAAGGTACATAGAAGTTTTGACGGAACAATTATGAAAAGGGGGGTTTCCCATCTGTGTTGGACCCAACTTAGGATTTTAGATGTGAATCCAACTTTCCTTTTTCATGGAAAGTCCAGCCTCTCTGTGTATACGTGAGGGGTACCGACCGATTGAAACAACACCAACCGAATAAACACATCTACTACTTTTCTATGTCCCTCTACTTTTATGGCTCCCCGTTGTACCTTTCTTCTCTTTCTTTCGTCATTCTTTAGATTGGAGGCAGCGAATCCGTGAGGCTCTAGGGGCGGTCATGCCAACCTAGGGCTTCCCCTAGCTGATGTGTGCCATGACAAGGTCCCTCCTGGACGAGCGGGGTTTTAGGTCTATAAAAGCGCCCATCGGAATGTATTGCGTACCGTGCTTCCGGCGAGCCTCCATCGGTGTGTGCTGCCGCGCATCGCAATCAACGTCAAGGGAACATGGTGATGTGTTTGTGTGCGAACAACACGAGCCGCGGTCGAAGCCACGTATAATATCGACAGCCGGGTTCCACACACTAGTGAAGCAGTGACCAAGCCCCATTCTAACCGCTGCATTGCCTCTTCTCTTGTATGAGGCATCACCCACCATGCGAAATCACCACCGGTGCTACGTAATCTGACACTGGTCGTCGACCAACCGCGCATCCCTTACGCCGATGTGCTCCTCCCTTGTCGCTGCTTCGTCATTTGTCCACTCCACACATGAGGTATCGCAACTTCATGCACCTGCCTTGCTCGCAAGGTGTTCAGCCGTATGCCCATGACGACTCTTGCCTTTCTCGTCGTTGTTCATTTCATTAATCTCCTTCATTTTCTTATTTGTAGAGTATGGAAGGTAACACCAAGATAATGATGCATTTATTCATGGAGGGGGAAGGCAATGCCAGTGCCGATGAAGCGGGTCACTTCATGATTCTCGTTGCTCTTCTATAATTACAAGAAGTTGAGAACATCACTCCCAAACGTGGAGGTTCAAAGTGTGGGAGAAATAAATCGAAGACAAGGCAGAGAATGGAGGGTCATCCCATGCAATACAATGACTATTTCACCGATGATTCCATGACAAAGGGTTAAACTTGTCAATGACCATGATGATGGACTTGGGTTTCTAGGAAGGAGGACACTGGCGAATCAACAAACCGGTCAGCCAAACTAGGCAGCCGAGGAAAAGTATGATCAATAGCTGTCACCGAGATTATATTATATGAATCTAGGGTTACAAGGTGTATCTTCTTGTTGAATATGTCCCCCCTCGGTGGCTCCTCCTAGCCCTTATAGCGGGTTAGGTCTCAGAGTCCATCTCAAGGTCGTGTTACATCATAAGTCAGCTCACCCGATATGGGTCTAGCTTTCCTAATTTACATAACGTAAGTTTTTTTGTCTTCGGGGATTTCTTCTGAGCTTTCCCTTATTCCTTCATGGACTTTGTACCAGGGACGTCAACGTTGAGGACCCAATATGGCATACCCATGTCATTCCACATATACCCCCAAAGGATTTTCGCCGGCTATTTTGGATGTATAGGGGGTTATTCATGATGATAATGGATGGTTGAGAGATTTCGATTCCTACTTCGTGATGAACAAAGACTGCACCGTACTCCATGGTTTCTCATCAGTTCAAAATACACTGCGACAATGAGGATGCTTGCATATGTAGTTCTTGGAGACGCAAAAGATGAGTACCTACGCATGCATGTTCACTGTACAGATTATGCAGAGCAGTGGTTAGGAAGTTTAGGCCACACTATTTGAGAGGGCCAAATGAAGATGAGACATGCGGGTGGATTCATGGGATGCTCGGAAGCATAGATTGCATGCACTGGTTATGGAGGAATTCACCATTTGCATGGCAAGGTTTGTACAAAGAGAATCATTGATATTGTGGTGTGGTACCTCAAGTTATACCGGATTATGACCTCTAGATTTGACACACTTTTATCAGCATGAAGAGTTCTCACAATGACATGAACATGCTACACTTGTTGAAGGCCATGCTCCACCTTCCAGCTATAAGATCAATGGTCACAAATATACCAAATGGTACTACCTCGCCTATGGCATCTATCCAATATGATCAACATTTGTGAAGACAACCAACGAGCATCTATGTAAGAAGAAGTCTTATTTTGCTTCACGACAAGGGAGTTGCAAGAAGGATGTGGAGTGGGTATTTAGTGTGCTATAAGCTCGATTTACTATTGTCGGGCTGCTTTTATACTTGATCTCAAGAGCACATGTGAGAGGTGATAAATGTTGCGTGATCTTGCATAACATGATTATCGAGAGTGGACGCAAGAATCCAGCCATGGATGATAATTCGTATGATAATTAGGTTCCTCTTGCCGATCTTGATCATCAGGTGCCCTCCGATTTTCTCACCATGCATGCAAAAATCCGTGACAGCGACACTCATACTGATCATCTTTGGAGGCTCAAAGAAGAGGCCAATTAATTTTATTTGGATTATATCAGTTATTATTAATTTATTTTGATTTTTTACTTGTTGTAAAACTAGCTGGCAGGAGTGAGTGACCCGGCGTCTCCTTCTCCCACCTATATGAACCGCAAGCCCGGGTACAAACTCCATAGCCGATCTCGATGCGTCACGGGCCACTGAAAAGCTTCAGAAAATTTCAACTGAGTGGGTGCTGCGACGCATCGGGGAGGAGAAGCATGGCGACTTGGGTTCCCGATACCCTCAAATTCCACATCAGAATACTCAAACTGCTATTCAAGCCCTCAAATTCTCCAACTCCGCAGCGGCCGATGCACGTCAACGATTTGATTATTACCGACATTCTCCCCTTTCAATGGCGATCACAAGCGACGGAACGCGCTGACCGCGCGTGCAAACCGCACAGCCAGCTTCATTTGACCAACGATTTTGCGCTGGAAGAAGTCGTGGCCGGCAGATCCATGGAAGAAAAATCACTGTAATGATCTGTTTTCACGACGACGAGGTATACTGAACTTCTTAAGGAGGCTGACACGGGGCCACGATCGCCACTCGTTCATTCTCACAGGAGGCAAAGTATCAGAAGGCCATGCCGCGATGCTAGCTAGTCTCACGTCAGATCATAAACAAGCAGTTTTTACAGTTGCGAAGTCTAAACCAGAAGAGTTTTCTGGCGTGCTTGCTTGGGTGAATGATGAAACTCCAGTTGAATTGAACGACAGGGACTCCATTTCCTGCTATGATATTCAGAGCCTCCCCTCTGGTCATCGTCAATGTGCACGCTTTCCTTTATAAAAAAGCAGTGTGGAAGCGCATCCGTCCAGCTTATGCCATCGCATGGCACTCTGCTTCAGAATTTTGGTCTTAAAAATTTCTCTGATAGCACATCCGTGAGCAGAAAGAATAGTCTGATCACACAAGATGCGCTAAGTCTCGATGCAGTTTTAAAATGAGGTTGTTCCCTCCAAGCAACCCCTAGTAAAGTACGAGCTGATCTTTTGCCAAATGCCAAGAGCTTGTTAAGCTTGGACTTTCCAGCCATCTACAATTCGTAGATAAGACCTATCCTTTCTGTCCATGGCAGCGTAAGCTCATTTTTCCACCTGTTGGTTGAGAACATTCAACAAACATGAGGTGAAAAAATGAGAGCTAACAAGAGAGATTATCCTGGAATACAGGTAGATAACGCAGTAGTAAGAATCAGGGAAGAATTGTATCAGGTGCTTCGATATGTATCTTAGTTTTCTCGGGTGCCATTTGGTGCTAAACTAGTAAACAGTTGGAGTGATGATCTTAAACTAGTGTTGACCCCCTCGGATCATTACACGGCTGCCCCCGTGGGAGCAAGCAAATCTACCGAGGAAACGCTGCTGCCTCACGCGCATCGATCCATCTACGGAGAATTAAGAAAACTTTGCACGAGGGGAGGTGACGGCGATCCGATTTCCCAGCCTTAAAACTGGGGTTCAACCCCCATTCGTGCGCCCTCAGCCATTGTACCCTTTTGCACGCCTCCCTAGGTTACTTCCCTCCGCACTCAACCTCTACACTGTGTAATCCTTGCCTACTCTACTTATATGCGCTGCTGCTACTGCTACTACTGCCGATCCTAGTTAGGATTAGTGTACTACCTAACCTGCGACTAGCCGCTTCGTCATGGAGAAGATGATTGGGTTGGACATGGACACGGAGGTGGTGATGTCGCCGGCTGCGAGAGCCGCCGTGTTTAGTAGCCCTTACTCCAGCCCCAGCACGGCCTTCCTGCTCCAGAGGAGAGTTCTTACTTGGTACGTACGCATGTTCAGCCAGCGGTTTCAGCTTTAGCTTCATGGCTGCAGATTGCTTGTTTGCTTTGATCGACTTCTGATCGCTCTGAATAAATTGCAGGGCTAAAGAAACCGGATCGCCGGCGGCGGTACGCGTCCGCGTTGCCGAAAGAAGCTTCATTCTGCACAAGGTCAGAGCTTGCCACGAACGAAGTTAATTATGGTGTGGTGCTGGTTCGTGTAGTGATGATGCTAATTAAGCTATATATGTTCGTCTTCGTCGTTGCAGGATCCTCTGGCATCCAGATGCGGGTACTTCAGCCAGGCGATGGAGGAGGTGTCCGGAGACGTCGAGCTGCCGGCCAGCTTCCCCGGAGGCTCCGAGGCGTTCGAGGTGATAGGGCTCTTCTGCTATGGTGACGCCGTGGCGCTCGACCCGTTCAACGTGGCGGCCGTGCGGTGCGCGGCCGAGTTCCTGGACGTGGCCGGCCTGGGCGCACGCTGCGACCTCTACATCAACCAGGTGGTGCTGCAGAGCTGGGACGACGCCCTCATCGTTCTCCAGCGCTGCCAGCCCCTGCTCCCCGTCGCCGAGGAGCTCCTCATCGTCAGCCGCTGCGTCGAGTCGCTGGCGTTCATGGCGTGCATGGAGATCCTCGACCCCGAGCAGAGCCGGGACCAGCCCGGCGTCGACGATGTCGCCGCGCGTGGTCTGGTCGGCCGCCGCTGGGACGCCGAGCTCGTCAAGGAGCTCGCCGCGCGTGATCTCTGGATCAAGGACCTCATCGCGCTCCCCTTCGAGTTCTTCAAGCGGATCGTGCAGGCGCTGCGGCGGCAGGGCATGAAGGAGAAGTACGTGAGCCCCGTGGTGCTCTTCTACGCCAACAAGTGGGTGCTCTCCAAGAAAACCCACAAGTTCTGGGCCAGCACGGACGAGTCCGGCGACGGCGGCGGCGAGACCGACGCGAACAGGAGGGCCACGGAGATCCTGCAGGGCGTCGTCGAGCTGCTCCCGGCGGAGGCGAGCGGCGGCGCCGTCCCGGCTGCATTTTACTTCGCTCTGCTGTCGCGGTCGCTCACACTCCAGCTGACAGAGGAGACCCAGAAAAGGCTGCGAGGCCAGGTTGCGTCCCACCTGCAGTTCGCCTGCGCGGACGACCTGCCGCTGCCGGAGCAAGAAGCCGACAGGTCCATCGCCGATAGCCCGGAGGTGATTGCAATGGAGAGCATCGTGTCAAACCATGTCGCCATGCAACGGCAAGGGGCCGAGGGCGTCGCGGATTTGTGGGATCGGTACCTCGTGCAAATCGTCGGCGATACAAAGCTCCAGCCTGAGCGGCTGGCAGAACTGATCGGTGTCGTTTCGGCCGGCGATCGGAAGACCCACGATCATCTCTACGAAGCAATCAACACATACTTACTGGTAAGACTAAGATAGATACTTGGTTGTTATTTAATTGTTGATTTGAATTTTCAACCGTCACTAACAAGAAGAGGCTCTGTGTCATGTGTTGTCAGGAGCATCCGGGTGTGTCCGGCGACGAGAAGGCGTCGCTGTGCGGGAATATCGAATGCCGGAAGCTCTCGCATGAGGCATGCATCCAGGCGGTGCAGAACGAGCGGATGCCGCTCCGGTTCATCGTGCAGGCGCTGTTCGTGCAGCAGATGCACACGCACCGCGCCTTCGCCGAGCGCTCCGACTCCTTCCGGTACATGCTCTCCGGCGAGCTGATCCCGGGCGTCGCCGGCGCGTACACACCGAGCCCGGGGTGCCCCGTCCCCACGAGCCAGCCTCTTAGCACCACAAGTCCGTACACGGAGGCCCACACCACAGTCGCGATGGACGGGAAGCTCCGCGCCCGCGACGACGACGCGTCGGACTACGAGACGGCGAGCTTCAGGATCCAGGCGCTGGAGCAGGAGATCATCTCGCTGAAGAAGACCCTGCAGCGGCACAACACCGTGAAAGGCGGCTCGGTTCGAAAGGACGGCAAAGAACCGAGCTTTAGGGCGGACGCGGCCGCGCCGGCGGCGGTCAGGCGGCGAGCCCCAGTGTCCGGCAGCTGCATCGGCTCCATGCGGTGGGGCTCGCAGCGGCGGTGCGCCAGTAGGATCCTGCGCGTCTTTACGAGACTGGCCGTGTTCGGGCGGAGCAGATCCAGAGGGAAACAGAGCAAGTGCAGGGCAGCAGCAGAGCAGCTCAGTTGCTTGTAGTGTCAGCAGGGACTCAGGGCAGTGAAATTTTTGAGCTTTCTGCACGTGGGATGGAAAATGCAGATGCCACGCTTGGAACCTGGCAACTATGGATGTATTGTGTTCTCTGTACATATTGCTAGCATGATGAAGGCTTGAAGAAGAAATTACTGTTAGGTGGTCATTCGGTAGAGACAGCACATGGTGAAGGTACTTTTGTTAGGTTAGCAACTCCTAATATTAGCGTAGTTTATGAGTATTTGGTCAGGGGATGTCTTTGTCATTAGGCTTGGTTTACTGTTGATTTGCTATTGTATTGTGTTCAGTTTCGAAGGTGATGTGAATAAGTAATAAAACCCTAGTCCAGGTCTAAAATTTGTGATGAACAATTTACGCAAATCGACAAAATCACAGTCGAGAGCTAACAACCTTTGGAAATCCTCCGGTCCACGTTTTAGTTGACGATATCGTCTTTAGCTCATCGGGGATTAAACGAAGAACTTGGGCATTGGTGAGATTTGGTGCGATGACAAAGAAGTGGGGTTGTGACTAGACGTGGAAGAAGGTATATCTCCCGTGTGGTTTGGAAAAACTGTGTTTGCCTCTCGACGAAGCTGTCCCGCCCGCTCCCGTCGCCTCCCGTGGGCGACCGGGCGCCCGGCCTCCCCACCCGCTCCCCCTTCCCCCTCCTTCCCCCGCCGCCGCCGCCGGCGGAGCCGCCGGGCAAAGCCCGGGCGGTGCTGGCGGCGGCGGTTTTCTCCTCTCCCGTGCGCTGGGAGGCCCGACGGGGTGGGCTCGACCAGCGACGTTGGAGGGCGTCGGCTCCGGCCCGTGCCGGCGCGGATCTCGCCGTGGCCGGCGGCGAGGCGGGCGGTCGCGGCGGTGGTGCCTCGCGCCTCGCCGGCCGGACGCTCCTGCGTCCATGGTGGCGGCGGCCGATCCGGGGCCCGCGGGCCTAGATCCGGGCCGGTCGGGCCCGGCCCGTCAGGTCTCTCGTCTGCACGCAGAGGCCTCTCGCCCACCATCCGCTGCTTGTGCCGTGTTCGGACCGGGACCGGCGGCGCCGGCTTTGGCGAAGAAAGTCTACAAAAACTTGCTAAAAGTCCCAATGCTAGCGATCGTAAACTTGGCTTTCACAAAACATATTACAAATGCTCTCATAAAAGCTAGAGAAGAGAAACTAAAACTTGAAACTTCTATTCCTAGAAAGCTAGAAGATGGTTGGGAGCCCATCATTAAAATGAGGGTCGATGACTTTGATTGTAATGCTTTATGTGATCTTGGTGTAAGTATTTCTGTTATGCCTAAGAAAGTCTATGATATGCTTGATTTGCCACCATTGAAAAATTGTTATTTGGATGTTAATCTCGTTGATAATGCTAAAAAGAAACCTTTGGGGAGAGTTGATAATGTTCATATTATGGTTAACAATAACCTTGTCCCCGTTGATTTTGTTGTCTTGGATATTGAATGCAATGCATCTTGCCCCATTATATTGGGAAGACCTTTTCTTCGAACCGTTGGTGCTACTATTGATATGAAGGAAGGTAATATTAAATATCAATTTCCTCTCAAGAAAGGTATGGAACACTTCCCAAGAAAGAGAATGAAGTTACCTTATGATTCTATTATTAGAACAAATTATGATGTTGATGCTTCGTCTCTTGATGTTACTTGATATACACTTTTTGCGCCTAGCTGAAAGGCGTTAAAGAAAAGCGCTTATTGGAGACAACCCATGTTTTTACTACAGTATTTTTGTTTTATATTTGAGTCTTGGAAGTTGTTTACTACTGTAGCAACCTCTCCTTATCTTAGTTTTGTGTTTTGTTGTGCCAAGTGAAGTCTTTGATAGTAAAGTGAATACTAGATTTGGATTACTGCGCAGTTTCAGATTTCTTTGCTGTCACGAATTTCGACCTGCTCTCTCGTAGGTAGCTCAGAAAATTAAGCCAATTTACGTGCGTGATCCTCGGATATGTACGCAACTTTCATTCAATTTGGGCATTTTCATTTGAGCAAGTCTGGTGCCTCAATAAAATCCATCTTTACGGATCTGTTCGTTTTGATAGATTCTGCCTTTTATTTCGCATTGCCTCTTTTGCTATGTTGGATGAATTTCTTTGATCCATTAATGTCCAGTAGCTTTATGCAATGTCCAGAAGTGTTAAAAATTATTGTGTCACCTCTGAACATGTTAATTTTTATTGTCCACTAACCCTCTAATGAGTTGTTTCGAGTTTGGTGTGGAGGAAGTTTTCAAGGATCAAGAGAGGAGTATGATGCAATATGATCAAGGAGAGTGAAAGCTCTAAGCTTGGGGATGCCCCGGTGGTTCACCCCTGCATATTTTAAGAAGACTCAAGCGTCTAAGCTTGGGTATGTCCAAGGCATCCCCTTCTTCATCGACAACATTATCGAGTTCCTCCCTGAAACTATATTTTTATTCCGTCACATCTTATGTGCTTTGCTTGGAGCGTTGGTTTGTTTTTGTTTTTGTATTGTTTGAATAAAATGGATCCTAGCATTCACTGTATGGTAGAGAGACACGCTCCGCTGTTGCATATGGACAAATATGTCCTTAGGCTTTACTCATAGTATTCATGGCGAAGGTTGAATCTTCTTCGTTAAATTGTTATATGGATGGAATCGGGAAATGCTACATGTAGTAATTCTAAAATGTCTTGGATAATTTGATACTTGGCAATTGTTGTGCTCATGTTTAAGCTCTTGCATCATATACTTTGCACCCATTAATGAAGAAACACATAGAGCTTGCTAATTTGGTTTGCATATTTGGTCTCTCTAAAGTCTGGATAATTTCTAGTATTGAGTTTTGAACAACAAGGAAGACGGTGTAGATTCTTATAATGTTTACAATATGTCTTTTATGTGAGTTTTGCTGCACCGTTCATCCTTGTGTTTGTTTCAAATAAACCTTGCTAGCCTAAACCTTGTATCGAGAGGGAATACTTCTCATGCATCCAAAATCCTTGAGCCAACCACTATGCCATTTGTGTCCACCATACCTACCTACTACATGGTATTTCTCCGCCATTCCAAAGTAAATTGCTTGAGTGCTACCTTTAAAATTTCCATCATTCGCCTTTACAATATATAGCTCATGGGACAAATAGCTTAAAAACTATTGTGGTATTGAATATGTACTTATGCACTTTATCTCTTATTAAGTTGCTTGTTGTGCGATAACCATGCTTCTGGGACGCCATCAACTACCATTTGTTGAATATCATGTGAGTTGCTATGCATGTCCGTCTTGTCCGAAGTAAGAGAGATCTACCACCTTAATGGTTGGAGCATACATATTGTTAGAGAAGAACATTGGGCCGCTAACTAAAGCCATGATTCATGGTGGAAGTTTCAGTTTTGGACATATATCCTCAATCTCATATGAGAACATTAATTGTTGCCACATGCTTATGCATTAAAGAGGAGTCCATTATCTGTTGTCTATGTTGTGCCGGTATGGATGTCTAAGTTGAGAATAATCAAAAGCGAGAAATCCAAAATGCGAGCTTTCTCCTTAGACCTTTGTACAGGCGTCATGGAGGTACCCCATTGTGACACTTGGTTAAAACATGTGTATTGCGATGATCCGGTAGTCCAAGCTAATTAGGACAAGGTGCGGGCACTATTAGTATACTATGCATGAGGCTTGCAACTTGTAAGATATAATTTACATAACTCATATGCTTTATTACTACCGTTGACAAAATTGTTTCATGTTTTCAAAATAAAAACTCTAGCACAAATATAGCAATCGATGCTTTCCTCTTTGAAGGACCATTCTTTTACCTTTTATGTTGAGTCAGTTCACCTATTTCTCTCCATCTCAAGAAGCAAACACTTGTGTGAATTGTGCATTGATTCCTACATACTTGCATATTGCACTTATTATATTACTCTATGTTGACAATTATCCATGAGATATACATGTTACAAGTTGAAAGCAACCGCTGAAACTTAATCTTCCTTTGTGTTGCTTCAATACCTTTACTTTGATTTATTGCTTTATGAGTTAACTCTTATGCAAGACTTATTGATGCTTGTCTTGAAGTACTATTCATGAAAAGTCTTTGCCTTATGATTCACTTGTTTACTCATGTCATTACCATTGTTTTGATCGCTGCATTCATTACATATGTTTACAAATAGTATGATCAAGGTTATGATGGCATGTCACTTCGTAAATTATCTTTGTTATCGTTTTACCTCGCTCGGGACGAGCAGAACTAAGCTTGGGGATGCTAATACGTCTCCGACGTATCGATAATTTCTTATGTTCCATGCCACATTATTGATGATATCTACATGTTTTATGCACACTTTATGTCATATTCGTGCATTTTCTTGAACTAACCTATTAACAAGATGCCGAAGAGCCAGTTGCTGTTTTCTGCTGTTTTTGGTTTCAGAAATCCTAGTAAAGAAATATTCTCGGAATTGGACGAAATCAACGCCCAGTGGTCCTATTTTGCCACGAAGGTTCCGTAAGACCGAAGGAGAGTCGAGTGGGGCCACGAGGTGGCCGGACACCGTGGCGGCGCGGCCCGTGCCCCGGCCGCGCCGGCCCGTCGTCCGGGCCCTCGTGCCGCCTCTTACCTCGCCCTTCCGCCTACAAATAGCCTCCGTCGCGAAACCCCCGAGCACCGAGATCCACGATACGGAAAACCTTACCGAGACGCCGCCGCCGCCAATCCCATCTCGGGGATTCGGAGATCTCCTCCGGCACCTCGCCGGGAGAGGGGATTCATCTCCCGGAGGACCCTTCACCGCCATGGTCGCCTCCGGAGTGATGAGTGAGTAGTTCACCCCTGGACTATGGGTCCATAGCAGTAGCTAGATGGTTGTCTTCTCCTCGTTGTGCTTCATTGTTGGATCTTGTGAGCTGCCTAACATGATCAAGATCATCTATCTGTAATTCTATATGTTGTGTTTGTCGGGATCTGATGGATAGAGAATACTATGTTATGATAATTATCAAGTTATTACCTATGTGTTGTTTATGATCTTGCATGCTCTCCGTTATTAGTAGAGGCTCTGGCCAAGTTTTTGCTCTTAACTCCAAGAGGGAGTATTTATGCTCGATAGTGGGTTCATGCCTCCATTAAATCAGGGACAGTGACAGAAAGTTCTAAGGTTGTGGATGTGCTGTTGCCACTAGGGATAAAACATTGATGCTATGTCTAAGGATGTAGTTATTGATTACATTACGCACCATACTTAATGCAATTGTCCGTTGTTTTGCAACTTAATACTCGGAAGGGGTTCGGATGATAACCTGAAGGTGGACTTTTTAGGCATAGATGCATGCTGGATAGCGGTCTATGTACTTTGTTGTAATGCCCAATTAAATCTCACTATATTTATCATGTCATGTATGTGCATTGTTATGCCCTCTCTATTTGTCAATTGCCCGACTGTAATTTGTTCACCCAACATGCTTTATCTTATGGGAGAGACACCTCTAGTGAACTCGTGGACCCCGGTCCTATTCTTTACATCGCATACAATCTATCGCAATACTTGTTTTACTCGTTTTGTGCAAACAATCATCTTCCACACAATACGGTTAATCCTTTGTTACAGCAAGCCGGTGAGATTGACAACCTCACTCGTTTCGTTGGGGCAAAGTACTTTGATTGTGTTGTGCAGTGTTCCACGTTGGCGCCGAATCTTCGGTGTTGCGCCGCACTACATCCCGCCGCCATCAACCTTCAACGTGCTTCTTGACTCCTACTGGTTCGATTAAACCTTGGTTTCTTACTGAGGGAAACTTGCCGCTATGCGCATCACACCTTCCTCTTGGGGTTCCCAACGGACGTGTCAACTACACGCATCAGTATTCCATATTCATCGGATCCCAACAAACACAACATGTAGCATTACAAATAGACGATCTTGATCATGATAGGCAGCTCACAAGATCTAAACATGATAGCACAAGAGGAGAAGACAACCATCTAGCTACTGCTATGGACCCATAGTCCAAGGATGAACTACTCACGCATCAATCCGGAGGCGGGCATGATGTTGTAGAGTCCTCCGGTGATGATTCCCCTCTCCGGCAGGGTGCCAGAGGCGATCTCCCGAATCCCCCGAGATGGGATTGGCGGCGGCGGCGTCTCTGGAACTTTTCTCGTATCGTGGCTCTCGGTAATAGGGTTTTCGCGACGGAGAGAATAAATAGGCGAAGGGGCAGAGCCGGGGCGGCCGAGGGGCCCACCCCACGGCCGGCGCGCCCTCCGTGCCGCGCCGCCCTAGGGTGTGGGGCCACCTTGGCCCCCTCCGTCTCTTCTTCGGTGTTCCGGAAGGCTCCGTGCAAAATAAGACCGTGGGCTTTTGTTTCGTCCAATTCCGAGAATATTTCCGTGTAGGATTTCTGAAACCAAAAACAAGCAGAAAACGTGAACCGGCGCTTCGGCATCTTGTTAATAGGTTAGTGCCGAAAAATGCATCAAAATGATATAAAGTGTATATAAAACATGTGAGTATTTTCATATAACTAGCATGGAACATAAGAAATTATAGATACGTTTGAGACGTATCAGGGTCATATCGTTAGAAACCAAAACCGTACCCCTGTACAAAAGCACAAGAGGCATGGTCGTAGGATCCTCACTAAATTCTCTCATGTCTTCTTTGGTGGCTACTGAAACTAAGGAATTCACTCGCTCACTTTTCGTTATATCACTCACAATATTACAATTCTCTCGCCTATCTAAAGGTGCATCTTCCAAGTTTACTTCAACTTTCTGACGAAGTTCATTGACAATCTGTTGTGGTGACATAGGCTGTAAGTTGATTTTCTTGCCCTTGTACTCCAAGTGATATGTATTGGCACGGCCATTGTGTTGCCTAGAACGGCCATAGAGCCAAGGCCGACCCAATAGTAGGTGACACACCGTCATAGGAACCACATCAAAATCAATGCAATCCTTATACGGTCCAATCTCAAACTCAACACGCACCATGTGGTTTACCTTCATCTCACCATTGTCACTCAACCACTGAATATAGTATGGATGTGGGTGCGGTAAATACTTCAACTTCAGCTTGGTACACAACTCCTTGCTTGCTAAATTGCGGCAACTCCCGCCATCAATAATGACCTTGCAAGCCTTGTCAGGACCAACAAAAGCCTTTGTTTGGAACAAATTGCAGCGCTGAGTAGGTGCACTAGGCAACACATTAAGAGCACGCTGCGACACAACAATGGTGCGAGCATAAGACGGATATGCATCTTCACCATGAGTGTCATAGTCATCATCTTCTGGAGCATTAGGATCAACATCATCTCCAGTATCATACTCATTGTCCTCATTGATAATCATGACTTTGCGGTTAGGACAATCTCTCTTGAAGTGACCCTTGCCACCACATGTATGACAAGCCATATCACGGTTGCGCGCAGTAGGCATGTTAGAACCACTAGTACTTGCAGCAGATTCGGACTTCTTTGCGTTGGACACATTGGAGACCGGCTTGCTAGGCGGAGTAGAGTAAGGGGCGGAGCGCGTCGATGGCGCCGGCGCCGTAGGTGGGGGCGCACGAGGCGTGAAACGCCCAGCTCCCGTAGCACGGCCCTTAACCTTTGCTTCTTCAGCCAACTGTGATTCAACTTCTCTTGCATGATGTAACAATTGATTCATATTGGTGTAGCTGTAATGACGAACAATGCATTTGATATCATACTTCAATCCATTGAGAAAACGCTGCATTGTCATCTCTAGAGACTCACAGACACGGCCACGCTGCATAAGCATCTCCATCTCCATGTAGTATTCATCAAAAGTCTTCACACCTTGCCTCAATAGGGTCAACTTATCATATACTGTACGCAAATAATTAGTGGGCACAAACCGAGAATTCATCGCCTCCTTCATACCACGCCATGTGATAATAGGTTGATCACCATCCTCCTGTCGATTACGAACAAGTGCATCCCACCAACGCAATGCATAGCCATCAAATTCGGAAGAAGCAAGCTTGATCTTCCTATCTTCAGAGTAATTCGGATGTAAGCGCCATAACTTCTCAATCTTGAGCTCCCAAGTGAGGTATTCTTCAACATCAGCTCCTCCTTCAAACTTGGGTATGGAGAACTTAGGCTTACCCAATCCATCTTCCTCATCAAGTCCACGACCATGGCGTCCAAGTTCAGCCCAACCACGAGGACGGTTACCACGTCCAACACCACGACCAACACCAGGTGCTTCATCCTGAAGATCAGGTTCTTCATCCTCTTGTTGATGTTGATTTGTAAGATTCTCAACAGACATTTGCAGAACTTGAAGAGTGCACTGGATATCTGTCATTTGATCTTTCATAGTATTAACGGTCTCACTAGTAGCATCTAGCTTTTGGGAGATCCCTTGGACCGTTTCCCTAAGCTCATCATCCTGAGTGCGGAATTCACGTCGCATCTCATTACGAAGAGCTTCATACTCCCTCCATGTGATGACATCTGCAGAATCCTTGTTTTCCTGGTTAACAAGTTTATGATCACTAGCAGACATGATTAGTAGGTTAGTGCACTAAATCAAAAATATATGGTGGTACTCTCACAACTCACTCAAAAACTGATAAGAAAAGGAGACCTTACCGTTCCAAAGTAAATTAGTGTTGCTTACCACTTGTAGTAACAACTAGTGCACGGATGTAGCGAAGTGAATATCAAGGGTATAAGAACAATCACACGACAAAGCAGGATATATGTGGGGCTGTAGGTAGGCTACCTATTTGCACCAAAAACAAGCTCTAGCGATGACCGTAGATAACCAAAGATACTCACACAAGGCGATAAATGTGGCAATGCAACTATATGGAGGAAAGGTTGCAATGCACTCGAGAGACACTAGCAAAGCTCAACGAAACAGGCACAAGATTGCTCAACTACAGGTGCAGAAAAGTAAACTAGGCCTTCACTTGATCTTACTAGCACTTGACACTTTTTCTTTTTGGATTTTCTGTTTGTAACACACGCAGCTATGTAGCTCTTTTTGCTTCTTTTCTATTTTCTGTTTTTTATTTTATTTTATGACACAACTCCTTGATAACACGGCCAACAAAGTATGTAAAGCACCAAAACCCTAATGAGCAGCCTGTCGAGCGGTAAAACTAGTCTCTTCTGGGGAAGTTCCTAGTCACTTATATCGATAGGATGTGTCTATGATTGGGAACAAGCACACTGTACGCTATGTGGACTCGGAGTAACAAAAATTGAAACTAGATGATAGCGGAGACTCAAACCCTAACAATACTAGATGGAAGAAAAAGATACGCAAAAACAACTACGAAAAGCAACTAAAACTCGAAATTAGTGCAATCTAAAGTTATGGCAAACCCTAACCCTAATATTGCTTTTTCTGGATAGGAAAACACTCACAACTCAACTCTGGGGTGGATTGTGGATGGCTTACCGAGGAAACCCGAGAATCTGATACCAAGATGATAAGGGGTGGCCCGATCTTCTCAGTAAGCAACGGTGGTGATGATGATCACGGGGTGATAGTAGCGGAGGAACACGACGATGTAGTGGAAGATAACTTGTATGACGCAACGAGATCTCTCGATTGGTCCCTTGTCGCCAATGCAATAGCTCTCAACCCTGCAAGATATTCGCAACTCCACACACTAGCACACGTAGCCGCCGACCACGAAGCGGTAAGTTGCAATCTACTAATTCCCAATGGAACAACACATCACACAAGACTTTCAAATCTATACCAAATCAAGCAATATGGTGTAGGGATTCAATAGTTTTGCAGAGCAAACAACTAAGAACTAGGGTTTATCTTAAACGTGGTCTAAAGCAACTTTGGGGGCGTCCTGGGCACTTATATAGGAGTTCAGGACGACCTCAGGTCGAAAAAGTACGAAAATAACCGACCCAGAATAGATCTGGTGGAGACAGACTCGGACTCGTCCGGTCTGGGATCCGGTTGACCGGGCCTGGGACCGGGCGGTCCGGTCTGGACCGGGCCTGGCGCCGGGTGGCGACCGGGTGGCCTTCCGGGCTTACTGGATAGTGCCCGGGTGGCACAAGTTCAGGGCCCAGTTGAAACCGGATGGATCCGGCGTGGGGGCCGGTCGGACTGGCCCTGGGACCGGGCAGCCCGGCGGTACGGCCGGTTGACCGGTCTTGGCGCCGGCTGGAACATCTCCTCCTCTCGCGCATGCTTCCCGCTCCTCCCTCGCGCGTCCATGGGATGTCTTCACGTCCAGCTCCCTGCCCAGCTTCATGTCCATCTTCTGGTCCAGCTGCTCCTCTCCTCCTCGTGCGATGCTTGGTTCCTCCTCATACCTAATCATACATAAGTAATACGACTTAGGCAGTATAAAGTTCTCATCGATCAAAGTATCATTTAGAAACAAGTTCACCTGTTGTTTAAGTAGCTTCGCACGAGCTCGTGTCATTGGTCCAATCCTGACTTCATTGGACTTGAGCTTCACAGCAGGATCATCTTCTTGTAATGACGGAGGTAGTAGTGAGGTAGGGATGTCCTCATCAGTGGGATTCGTCCATCCCAATGACGGATAGATATACTCTGGGCCCTCTCGGTGGAATATCGTCTAATTAGCTTGCAAGCATGTGACTAGATCACAAGAGATGACATACAAGGGTACGAGTAAAGAGTACTTGTCGGTAACGAGGTCGAACTAGGTATGGAGATAACGATGATCAAACCTCGGACAAGTAAAGTATCGCGTGACAAAGGGAATTGGTATCGTATGTTAATGGTTCAAATCGATCACCAAGTTATCGCTGAATGTGTGGGAGCCATTATGGATCTCCAGTCCCCGCTATTGGTTATTGGTCGGAGAGGAGTCTAGATCATGTCCGCATAGTTCACAGACCGTAGGGTGACGTGCTTAAGGTTTGATGTCGCATAAGTAGATTCATAATATGAGATGGAGACCGAAGTTTGTTCGGAGTCTCGGATGGGATCTAGGACATCACGAGGAGGTCCGGAATGGTCCGGAGAATAAAATTCATATATGGGAAGTTAATTTCTAGGTTTCGGAAAAGTTCGGAATTTTTTCGGTGAAAGACTGGGAAGGTTCTAGAAGGTTCTGGGGGTCCCACAAGTGGGCCCACGACCCTAGGAGGCCTAGAATGGGCCGAGGGGATGCACCCTAGCCTAATGGGCCAGGGGCACATGCCCCCCAAGGCCCAGCTATCCAACTCCTTTACGGTTTCCCCAAACCCTAGGGGGAATCAACTTGGGGGGGGGGGGGAAGAAAACTCCCCCCTCCCTTTGGCCGCCGGCCCTAGCCATAGATGGGCTTGGGGGGCCACCCCAACCGACCTCCTCCTATATAAAGAGGGGAGGGGGCAGGGGCGCAACACACCCAAGATACCAAGGTCAGCCGCCCCTCTCTTCCTCCACTATAGTCTGCTCCGGCTTAGGCGAAGCCCTGTAGCTTTTCTCCTCCACTACCACCACCATGCCGTCTTGCTACTGGGATTTTGATGAGATCTATCACACCTCCGCTACCCGCTGGAACGGAGAGAGGACGGGCTTCATCGACACCGTACGCACGACCGAGTACGGAAGTGCTGCCGGATTGTGGCACAGGACGATCGACTACATCAACAACGAGATCTAATCTCGTAGGCTTTGGAATCTTTGAGGGTTAGTCTCACACTCTTCTCGTTGCTTCGATCTTGGTAGATTAGATCTCGCTTCTTCCTAGATTGGATCTTGGTTTTTGTTCATGTTCACGGTAGATCTTTTTTTGTTTTCCATGCAACGAACCCATCAGTGGTATCAGAGCCGTGGCTATGCATGGATCTGTTGCACGAGTAGAACACAATGGTTTTGTGGGCGTTGATGCTTTTGTTGTCTTTAGTTATGTGTACTTTGATCTTGCGGGATGGTGGGATGAAGCGGCTCGGGCTAACTTTACATGACCGCGTCTCATGAGACTTGCTCCACGCTTGACATGCAACTTGTATTGCATAAGTGGCTTTGCGGGTGTCTGTCTCTCTCACCATAGTTAAGATTCAATTTACTATTTCTATCGACAACACTAGTATCACCGTTGTGGTTCATGTTCGTAGGTAGATTGGATCTTACTCGAAAACCCTAAACCACGTAAAATATGCAAACCAAATTAGAGGCGTCTAACTTGTTTTTGCAGGGTTTGGTGATGTGATATGGCCATGATGTGATGATTATTATATTTGATGTATGAGATGTTCATTATTGTATTATGGCAACCGACAGGAGCCTAATGGTTGTCTTTAAATTTGTTAATACATGCGTGTCTATTCATCATGTAATAGCTTTATTTCAAGTAGTTGTATGGACAACCATGAAGCGGCGCCATGGACCTTGGTGCAATGCTGGTGATGATGGAGATCATGCTTGTGTGCTTTAGTGATGGAGATCAAAAACGCAAGAAAAAAGGCCATATCATATCACATATTATGAATTGCATGTGATGTTAATCCTTTATGCATCTTATCTTGCTTAGATCGCGACGGTAGCATTATAAGATGATCCCTCACATTAATATCAAGATAATAAAGTGTTCTCCCCTCGTATGCACCATTGCTAAAGTTCGTCGTTTTGAAGCATCTCGTGATGAACGGATGTGATAGATTCTACGTTCACATACAACGGGTGTAAGCCATGTTGCACACGCGGAAATATTTGGGTTTGCTTGACGAGCCTAGCATGTACATACATGGCCTCAGAACACAGGAAACCGAAAGGTTGAACCCGAGTCATATGGATGATATGATCAACATGTCGATGTTCACCATTGAAGCTGCATCATCTCACGTGATGATCGGACTTGGTGTAGTGGATATGGATCGTGTGCCACTAAACAACTATGAGGGATGTTGTATTAAGTGGGAGTTCATTAGTAATTAGATTAAAACTTGAACTAATTATCATGAACATAGTCTGAATAGTATTTTGAATTAATTTGTAGAATTGCCATACGTTATCTACCATGCGCTAGTCTTGTAATTGAGATAGAAACACTGTTAAGTTTGATAAGCAACTTTGCGGACCGGTACCGTATTGTTGAAGAATCAAGAAATGATTAAGTCCTATTGCAAACTTTTGATAAACCTCACATTGCTGATTCAAAGAGCAATGGTTTCAATTAGTACCTAAAATCATCTTGTCTCCGTGAAACTTGAAGTTCAAATCCGTTTGAAAAGTAAGGAGATGGAAATTTTGTTTTCAGAAATAAGCGAGGTATGAGATATATGTGATATCTAAGACCTTATTGCAAGATGATAGAATATAATCTAATGAGACTACATAAACTCATAAGTTTTATGTGAATGTACGAAGGTTGAAGACGCTAGGCATCCCGATCCTTCAACTAGTTGGGCACTAACGATATTCACATATCCATGAAGTGATCGTCCTTAGTATGCACCGTTGCTAAGACTCGTCGTTTTGAAGCATCACGTGATGATCGGGTGTTATAGATTCTACGTGTGCATACAACGGGTGCAAGCCAGATTTGCACATGCGAATACTGAGGTTAAACTTTACGAGTCTGGCATGTACAGACATGGTCTCGGAAAGACGTCATGATTTGATGGATACAAAGTTATGAGTGAAATTGTTCATCACATTAAAAGGTTACTAATAGTGAAATTCAGAACACTTGTCATGTGATGATCAACTTCAAAGTAAGAACCTCAAGGTTATTGGTATTTGACCAACAAACCTAGAAGTTATTGATGTTGAAGTGTTTTTCTGAATAATGAGGAAAGCCGAAAGAGAAACTACAAAAGTTTTTGGCAGAAAGAAAGAAAAGACTAGAAAGTCTAGCTCAGGTGTATATAGATGATATACATGTTATGAATGTATTCTTTGTTTGGTCACATAATGAAATTCTTAGGTATTTATACCATATTGGTTGGTATGAGATGTCATACAACAGAACGCAATAAAAGAATATTTTGGCCTAAGTGACTGGCAAGGAATGTGGTGATAATGCACGTCTCGAACAAAAATAAAGAGTTATTATGTTCGTCGTTGGCATTCTACCTAGCCCTTCAGATTTATAATAAAGAACCTTATAATTGTTATTTTGTTCTGGTCAAATGAAAACAATGAGTTGTTCAAATTATGACAGTATTCCATGTACGATGGATAAGTTATTATAAGTCTTTATGGTGAAACACATGCATAACACTGACGCTAAAATGCCATAAGGCAAATGATGTGAATTCCACTTATTTGTGGAACCGCCATTTAGGTCATGTTAGAAAGGAACGCATGAAGAAACTCCATGCAAATGGATTTTTTGAGTCATTCAATTTTTGAATCGTTCGGCGCTTGCAAATCTCTTCTAAAGAGAATGACTGAAATACCGTTCATAGACCAAGAGTTGAACGGTTAACCAGCTTAGTGAAAATATACATGATGATGTATATGGTTCTTAGGCATAGTTGTGTGCGGAAGATTCCTCTACTTCATGAAAACTTCCAACAATGAATTGAGTGTATATATAAGGATATATTCAACAAGGAAGAAGTTTGAAACATTTGAATAGATTCAAATAAATTTCAGCATGAAGTGGAAATCATCGTAATAGAAAAGTCAAATATCTATGATTGGATCATGGTGGAAATATTGGAATTACGAGTTTTAGCGAACATCTAAGAGAGTTATGAAATTTTTCTACAACTCACATTTCTTTGAGTATCATAGTGATGATGGAGTATCCGAGAGATGTATCCAAACCTTGTTGGGTTAATGATGAGATAAAATAAAATGACGCCATTATATTTTTGTGGATTATGCTTTAGAGACTACCGCTTTTACACTAAATAGAGCATCATCATAATCCGTTGAAATGACACCATACGAGTTATGGCATGGGTATAAACCCTAATAGTCCTTTCTTAAATTTTGGTGTAGCATAAGTAAATGAGTTTACAACCAAAACCGGATTAATGTCTTTGTTGTTGTCCCAAAGAACAAATTGGGAATTCTTTCCACTATGAAGTCAAAGACAAAAGTGTTTGTTAATGTTACTTGCTTATTTCCAAGAAATTGTTTTCTAGCGAAGTATTTGAGTGGGAGGACAATGGAACTTGATAAGGTTTATGAACCTGAGCATGATGATCAGAGTAGCGCAACATCGGAAATGGTTCCGAAAGCGGCCACGACGATCATGACTCCTATGACTACAAAGTGTTATAGTCATGGAGATCGAAGTATCTATTGAACCTTGTAGGTATGGTTCACTTTGTGATCAAATAAATGATTTGTGGACAAAGGATTGATTTTGAACAATAATAAACCAACTACATACAAAGAAGTTATGATGGGCCCTGACAAGGGATTAACTTATCAATGCCTATGGATTGTAGGCTAGGGTTTAGTTAGAAGTAGAGGGCAAGTAGATCTCGAAGGTTTCAGCCGAAAAGTGCTCGACGAATATGAAAACTAGGGTTTGCAAACAATGATTCGATGATCTCCTCGTCCCTCGACTCCCCCTTTATATAAGAGGTGGAGCCGAGGGTTTCGTTTCGTACAAGTTACAGAGTCCGGGACGGTTTCTAACTCATCCCGCCAGATTACAAATAGCATCTCCTATTACAACTCTATCTTTTCCTTAAATACATCTTGGGCTTCCGAATCTTCTTATCCTTCGGGTAGTGGGCCTTCGATAAACCCCGGGTACTATATTTGGCAGGCCCATTTGGGATGCCTATGTCAGTAGCCCCCGAGATTTTGCTTGAATCGTAGAGTCAGGGAAAATCTCCACTGTTTATTTTTACCCGAAAGCTCTAACTTTTATACTTTTCTCATAAAATTCTATATTGTACGGGGATATTGGTAGTTGGGGCTAGTTCATCCGACGGATCGGGTACTAGTTAACCGCTCTAGTGGCAATCCGCAAAAACCTACTTCAAAATCACGTCCCTGGACATGATCTCGGGATACTGGTGTAAACTTCGACAAGTGCCGCTTAAGGTCTTACCATTCTGTCGAGTCCCAGTCAAATTTATCGAGTACCTAACGCGTCCGTTAGGATTTTTCTTCGTATCTGTTGATACGGATAAAAGTAGCAGAGCGCAGTCTTTGGCGATGCCACGCCCAGCAGAATAATTCTGGGGTCTTACCTTCGCAAATTTGCGGCATTCAGAAATTGATCGCAACTTTGGCGTTCTGAGAATATATTGTCGAGTGCTTTTCCGGCTGTTGGAATGGCACATTTTATCGAGTCAAATATGACTTATATTGCTCTCCCGATGGGAGTATATGTAGAGTTAATTATAACTCGAAATATACTCTCTTGCTGTTCTATTTTTCCTTTGTTAATTTCATCGGGCACGCGAACAGCGTTCCCGATGGGAGTAGCCCCCGAGGCTACAGCCAAGAACTTGTGCTTGGTTGTAGGCTCAACATTTTAGTCCACCTTGTCGCTATACCGCCATTATCTCCCGATATTCTTTCCTCTTCTTCTTCTGCTCTCTTTCTTTTTTTTTTTTTTATCTCTCGGGTGCGCGAACAGCGCTCCCGATGGGAGTAGCCCCCGAGGCTACAGCCAAGAACTTGTGCTTGGCTGTAGGCTCAACATTTTCTATATTGTCATACTCGAGATTTTACTTTCTGTCAAAGTAGCCCCCGAGCATTTGGGCAAAAACTTGTTTCTGGCCAAAGGCTCCCGATGTATTCAAATAACTTATCCTGTCGCCATTCTCCTTTTATTTTCCTTGTCGACATATTTTCCCTGTTAAAGTTTTTTCTACTCTATCAATGGTCGAGATTTTTCTGCTTTGTGGGTCCATCATTCCCACCATGTTGACACGTCGTGCAAGTGGGGGACACACGTCCTCCGCTTTTTCTGGCGCACGTACGGGAACGCCTATCCCAGTAAAAATACTTTTTTACCCTTGTATCCAGAAGATCTATTCTCACCACACGATTTCCTCATCCAACGGCACACCGCTTCACCCAATTCTTATATAAACCTGTCTTCAACCTCCGTTCATCCCCTTGCTTGCGCCGCTCACCTGTTCCTCTTCGCAAAACTTCCCCTGCGCCCAAGTCTCTCTGATTTTTCCGCACTCGCATACATTGCTCCGCCCATTGCCGTTGATGCCACCGCGCGTGCGCCTAACTCGCCACAGCACTCCGGAATCCAAGATGGCCGCTGAGGATCTTGAGTGGGAGAGATCGAAAATCTCCAACCAAGATACCAACATGCTCGAAGAGGCTCGGCCTTATGAAGAAGGAGGACGCCATCCGCTTTCCTAGCGAAGAAAGCTATCCCAATCCTCCAATGGAGTACCGGGTTAGTTTTGTTGACCATCTGATCCGCGGCCTTTCGCCTCCAATTCATGATTTCCTCCGCGGCCTTCTTTTCGTTTATGGGATTCAGCTGCATCATCTGACCCCCAATTCCATCCTTCACATTTCTATTTTTATCACCCTTTGCGAATGCTTTCTTGGAGTCGCTCCTAATTGGGCTCTTTGGAAACGCATTTTCTGCATCCGCCGCAATGGCTCCCACAACGTCACTTATAACATAGGTGGCGTTGTTATCTGTGTTCGTACTGATGTCGATTATTTCGACGTCAAGTTTCCTGATTCTGTCCAAGGATGGCGCAAGAGGTGGCTTTACATTCACGAAGAAAGCGCCAACTCCGTTGAGCACAACATAATTCCCTTCGACGGGAATGCCAAAATTCAGCGCCGTCGCTCCTGGGATGCCGAAGCTTCTGAGGAAGAGAAAAAGCGACGGAGGCGCTCATGTCTCGCATTCGTCAGCTTCAAAATACTCGAGGCAAGGAGCTATCTGGTGTTCAAATCACTGCCTACTTCCTTAGGATTAGAGTGCAGCCTCTTCAGGCTCGCAAAAATCCCCTTTGGACGTACTCTGGTAAAAATGACGCCAACAGAATCTCCGGTGACCTTTCCACCAAGGACTTGGAGAAGTTGGTTCGAAGACTTTCTCGCCTGGGCAAAGATCCGGTTCCTTCTTCTTGTCGCGTGGAACCATACAGCTCCACCAATCCACTCCCCAAGGTATTTTGTCTTTCCGCATTTTTATCTTGTTGCGCCCTTTTTTCTGCATCTCATTGTATTGTCATCTCTTTACTTTTCCTTTGGTTTCTATTTTTTCAGGACCATCCTAGTATGACTTCCCTTCCTCCTCTTCCTGAGGGTGGAGAGGTCGAAGAAATGACCATCGTTGCCGACGATACTCAGGGCTCTTCTGTTCCTGAAAGTGAAGTCGCAGGTTCTCACAAATCTGCGGCTTCTCATGAGAAAGAAGTTGAGTCTGAGGCCAGTGAATCAACTGAGTCCCTTCCTCCTGCTGTCTCTCCCAAGAACAAAAGGAAAAGGACTGATGCCGAGGATTCTGGCATTTCTAAGGCTGAAGAAGTTGTTCCTTCTCATCCGAAGTCAGCTTATGATCCTTATGTTGAATCCCTCATCAGCTCGTAAGTCAACTTTATCTCTCCCCCCTTTTTTTGTACTCGAAATATTTATATTGTCTTGCTTTTTATACTGTCGACTTTTTTGTTCACTAGTGATGAGGAAGAAGAAGTACCAGTCACTGACGTGGCTCCTCGGACAAGCACGTCACGTACTGTACTTGTTTCAGACACGCTAGTTGAAGGAGATGAAACATCGCCTCCTCAACAAAACGTCGTCACCACTACTCCACCGTCAAGCCCCCTTGTCCCTTCGCCAAAAAGGGCAAGGGTTGAAATGATCGTTGAACCTCCTCCTCAATTGGGCAGCTCTTCGTCGCAGCTCTTGGATGATGTAAGTTTATCGAGATCTATATTTCCTCTATTTTGCTTTTGTGGACCCTTACTTTTTGTAATGCCGAAGTTTTTCCCCTTCTTTCCTTCTTCTTTGACAGCCTATGATCAAGGATCTTATCCGCATCGGGTCCCAATTTATTGGGTACCGCGAGTATGCCAGCAGAGCCGAAGGTAACGACTTTTATACTTGCTGTTTTTCCTTGGTTTTTTACTCCTGCTGCTTGTCGCTATTTTTGATCTTTCTTCTCTTTCTTTTCCTTTCTCAACAGAAAAACTTGCAGAGGCTAACAAACGTGCCGAGACACTTGCTCGAAAACTCGAGCAAAGTGAGACGGCTCGTAAGAAAGCTGAGCTTGCCGCCAGCGAAGCTAGAGCTGAAGCTGATGATGCTAAAGCAAAGGCCGCTAGTGTCGAAGAATTGCAGCAAAGGCTCAAAGATGCTGAATCTGCCTTACACGAGCAAAAATCTGCACAGGTTGCACGTGAGCAAGGGATCATCAAGCGTTTGAAGTCGCAATGTCGACGTACGCTGAGTAATATCCTCAATTTCTTCTATTTTGTTGCATTTTCTGTATCTTTATTGTCGACTAACATTTTGTCTCACGTGGCAGCCCAAACAGACCAGGATTATGATCTGGAGAATCCCGTCAATGATCCTCTCCTTGACGCACTCTCTCTTTTGGAATTGCATGGGCGCGAAATTCGTGAAGGCGTGGCCAATGCCAGTGCGGTTTTGTCGGCGTTGTTCCCTTATTTCTTCCCGAAGAAAGAGGAACCTTCAGCTTTCCTTGACCTCGCCAAGATGTTCAATACATCGGAGGACCTTGGACTGAAAGTGCGCCAAGAAAATATGAAGGTTGCTGTTGAAAACACTGTCGCGTTGGTTGCTGACAGTGGGCAGGCTATTGACTGGATGAAGGTTGGCGACACCGAGCAAATTGAGCAATCAAGATGGCGATCGCTGATGAAGGCAGCCAAGCCCAACACGAAGAAGATCTTGGCCTATCTTGGGATTAAACCAGCGTCGACTCCTAGTTCGTCAAGGCCGGAGGTCTAGTTGCATGCCTCTGTTTTTCTTTTTGCTTCTTTGCTCTTGTCGCCAAAGTAGTCATTTGGCGACACGTATTTCCTTAGCTCCACTGTAATGCCCTTGTAATTATTCCCAAGAGATTAATGAAGAACTCTATCTTTGCCTGTTATTTGATGTTGTCCTGTTTAAATTTCAGTTGATATTTGATAACTATACTCCAACTTCCGCTCCTTCCAATGTTTCGCCTTCTTCCCGCGCGAAGAGAACTCGATTATCGATGCTGCACCTGTCGATGATACCTTGTCGCAAGAATTGGATGAGCTTCGACAACAACTTCAGCATGCGAAGAAGCAAACACTTGTAATGATGGAGCAATCTCGTAAGTCATCTGAAGCCGAAAAAATTGCCCTGCAGCAAGCTCGCGAGGCTGTGGCTGCTAAAGAGATTGCTGCTTCCGAGGCTGAAAAGGCGGTCATTCGAGAAAATTTCATGCTCGAATTAATGAATGAAGCCAGTGCAGATATGTCGGGTATGTTTGTCTCATCCTGTAATATCTTTCATCTTCATGCTATTGTCTCTTAGAGGTTTTCCTTTCGTTGTTTTGATAGGTGCCTTTATTGATGCTGCTGCCGAGGAAGAGAGGGTAAACGCTAGGACAAACCTCCTTGTTAATCTTTCCTTGGACCATGGTTCGTTGTTTTGGGCTACTCCAGAGAGGACTCGCCGAATTACCAGATTTCAAGATCGCACCTCTCAAACCCGTGATTTCCTTCACTTCTGTACCAAATCCTTATCCATGGTTTACAATTCCATGTTTCCTCGGAATGTCCAACCAAAAACTCTTCCGGATTTGATGGAAAAGTTCAAGGATGCTCGCAGTATCCATGACTTTGTCAAAGCACAACTGGTAGCTGGTGCCAGATTTGCTCTTATCATGCTCCAGATCTGCCACTCGAAGCTTGACCTTACCCAGGTTGTCGAGAAGGTTCACCAAAAGGTAAAACGTCGGAGAGTTGGTGTTGACAGGATTAACACGAAGGTTACGCCTGTAGCCGAAGAAATGATTGAGGACCTGCTTCGGATGGATGCCGACTTTTTTGCCGATGGCCATTATGCCGATTTTCTTGGTGCTGCTCCTGAGGAGGACAGAGTTACTCTTGATGACATACTGAATCAAGACTAGTTATTTTCTTCTTGTAGATATTTTTCTTTGTAATCCATGACTATATTGTAAAGCAACCACTATATTTCTATGTCTGTCTAGCCCCCGAGTGTTTCGGTGGCTCTTTACTATATTTGTATTTTTGCGAGGTTGTGAACCAAGGCATTTATATATTTGAGGCAAATATGAGCCCCCGGGCTTTTATTGAGTACTATTTTGTATTTTTATTGACTCACGAGGTATTTGAATACCAAGGTAAGGTTTTTCTTTTGTCGACGAACTATATTGGAATTCGTCGGAGCAGTGACTTTGGTCATGTTGATAAAGAAAGGTAATATGGCCACTATCTTTATTATATTGCAGCACCGCGAGCCCGCCTCATTAAAAACCTTCTCCGGCCCCACTCGGTGCCCCGAAAAAGGAAAAGAGTGCGTCTGAAAACTCGCGGGCGTTTCAGTACATTGAAGTTTTACAAGGACTATATTTCGACTCTAGGCGTAGAAACGCCTGAGTTGCGCCACGTTCCAGGGGTTTGGCTCCTCCACCCTCGTCTTCTTGTCCTTTATCCCGTATGCTCCTCCTCCGATTACTTCCGTGACGATGTAAGGGCCAAGCCATGGTGACTCGAGTTTTTCATGACTTTTTTGCGTGAGCCGAAGAACTAGGTCGCCCACCGAAAAGATCTTGGCCGCGGACGTCGACCGTGGTAATTCTTCAAGTCCTGTTGATATTTGGTTACGCGAGATAGTACTTCGTCTCGAGCTTCGTCGAGTGCGTCTACATCGTCTTCCAATGCTATCTTTGAAGCTTCTTCATCATATGCTCGTGACTCTAGGGGAGTCGTGCTCTATTTCTATTGGAAGTATCGCCTCCGCGCCATGGACCCGAAAAAACGGGGTTTCTTGTGTCGCCGTATTTGGTGTTGTTCGGATGCTCCACGGCACACTTGGTAATTCTTCGGGCCGGGTATGTCGAGCTTTTTCTAAAGGTCCCAACGGACGTTTCTTGATGCCATTGCGGATGATGCCATTGGCTTTCTCGACTTGCCCATTGGTTTGAGGATGTGCAACTGACGCAAAGTTCAGCTTGATACCCACCTCTTTGCAATAGTCTTTGAATTCATTGGATGTGAAGTTGCTGCCGTTGTCTGTGACGATGCTGTGGGGCACTCCAAACCTGAAGACAAGGCCTTGTATGAATTTTACTCGCAGATGCTCCGTCCGGTGAATTTATCGGCTTCGCTTCTATCCACTTTGTAAATTTGTCGACAGCCTACTAGCATGTACTCCTTTCCTCCCGGCCATGATTTGTGTAACTTGCCCACCATATCGAGTCCCCATTGTGCAAAGGGCCACGACAAAGGTATTGGTGCTAGCTCTGCTGCTTGGAGAGTGAGGTTTTGCGGCAAACCTTTGACACGCGTCGCAAGTTCGTACTATGTCTTTAGCATCCTCAATTGCTTGTTAACCGGTAGAATCCTGCCCGAAAAACCTTGGCTGCGATAGCTCGACTACTTGCGTGGTGGCCACATATTCCTTCATGTACATCCTTCAGAATTATTCTTCCTTCTTCGAGTGTGACGCACCTTTGCAAGACGCCTGAAATACTTCTCTTATATAATTCTCCCTTAACCACTGTGAAAGCTTTGGAGCGTCGAATTACTCGCCTTGCCTCGACTGGATCGTCGGGTATTTCTTTCCTGAGTATATATGATATGTATGGCTGCATCCATGGTATCTGTATTACCATGACTAGGTCTTGCTCTTCTTCTTCTTCCTCTTGCTTCTCCTTGGTAGTCCCCGATGGTTTCTTCTCCTTCTTTTTTGATTTTGTCGACTCAGTGGATCTCTCTGTTATCTCTTCCCAAAATACACCTGGTGGGACTGCAAGGCATTGCGACCCGATGTTTGCCGTAACGTCGGCTTCGTCGTTGCTCAATCTACTAATATGATTTACTTCGCATCCATCGAACAACTTCTCGAGCTCATTGTACACCTCCTTGTATGCCATCATGCTATCATTGATCTGCGTCACATTGATTCATAACTTGCCGAGCTACCAATCGTGAATCGCCAAAGATTTTTAATCGAGTTGCTCCGCGAGCTTTCGCCATCTTCATCCCGTGTATGAGAGCTTCGTATTCTGCTTCATTGTTAGATGCGTTAGGGAACGTCATCCGAAGGATGTACTTCAACTTGTCGCCTTCGGGTGATATGAGTACTACTCTGCGCCGGCCCCTTCTAGTCTCTTGGACCCATCAAAATTCATAGTCCGGGTTCTCGATAAATACGGGGGTCCCGTATTTTGCAACTCCATCCACTCGCGATGAAGTCCGGTAGTATTTGCGACTTTATTGCTTTTCTTTTTCATACGTGATGTCTCGAGGGGAAAGTTCTATTCCCCAAAGGGAGACACGAACCGTAGCTTACGGGTTGTTCGAGTATATTTGACAAAGGAGCTTCATTGACCACTATGATCGGGTGTGCCGAAAAATAGTGGCGCAATTTTCGTGTCTGTCGTGAACACTCCATATGCTAGCTTTTGGTACTGAGGGTACCTTTGTTTTGAGGGCGACAAGACTTCGCTCACGAAGTATACTCGGTCGCTGTACTCCATGGATTTTCCCTTCTTCTTCTCTTTCGACAACTAACACCGTGCTAACCACTTGGGGTGTGGCTGCAATATACGGCAGGAGGGGTTCCTTTTCCTTTGGAGCCACCGAGATTGGTGGTGTCGATATTTTTCGCTTCGGATCCTCGAAAGCTCGATCGGCTTCTTCGTTCCACTCGGAATTTATCTCCTTGCTTTATCAGCGCATAAAATGGTAACGCTTTTTCTCCTAACCCGGCGACGAATCTGCTCAAAGCTGCGACTCGCCCGGTTAGTCGTCGTATTTCTTTCAACTTCGTTGGCTTCCTCATTGTTACTATGGCTTGTATTTTGTCGGGATTTGCTTCAATCCCTCTTGCTGAAACTAGAAACCCCGGAAGTTCTCCTGCCGGGACGCCAAAAGAACACTTCGTCGGGTTCGGCTTGAGCGCGAATTTGTCGAGGTTGTCAAAAGTTTCTTTGAGATCCTCGATCAGCGTTGTCCCCTTTTTTGATGTTATGACGACATCATCGATGTATACTTGCACGTTTTTCCCGATCCGTGTTGCTAAACACTTCGCATCATCCTCCGATATGTAGCTCCCGCATTTTTAGACCGAAGGGCATTGTCTTGTAGCAAAACACGCCGTAAGGTGTAATAAACGCTGTCTTGGCTTCATCATCTTCTTTTAATCTGATCTGGTTATAACCAGAGTACGCATCCAAAAAGGAAAGACGTTCACGGCCTGCCGTGGAGTCGATGATTTGATCGATCCTTGGGAGGGGAAAGTGATCCTTAGGGCAATGTTTGTTGAGACACGTGAAGTCGACGCACATGCGAAGGACTGTCGTGTTTTTCTTCGGCACCATCACTGGGTTAGCTACCCACGTGGCTTCTGTAGATATCTCTCTGATAAAACCAGCTTCCTCTAGTCGATTTATTTCTGATAACATGGATTTGCGGTTTGGTTCCGAAAAACGCCGCAAAGGTTGTCTGATTGGTTTCGCTGTTGGATCCAAATTTAGGTGGTGCTCGGCAAGTTCCCTGGGTACTCCGGCATGTCGGCTGGACACCATGCGAAGATTTTCCGAGCTTCTCACGGAGGAACTCGACGAGCGCGCTTTCCTATGCGATATCCATGTTGTTTGCAATGGATGTCGTCTTTTTCGGATCCGTCGGGTGAATCCGCACCTCCTTAGAATTTTTCTCTCGTGTTGAAAGTTGATTCTTTGTTTGGCCTTCCAACGTCCGGCGATGACGTCGTAATCAGTCATGCTTTTCGATGCCAAGTATTCAGCTTGCATCCCGAAGGTTTCTGATAACCGATGGAAATCCTTGTCGCACTTATCAGCTAAGGCAAAGCTCCCTTTGACCGTGATTGGTCCCTTGGGTCCAGGCAATCTCCATAACAGGTATGTATAGTGTGGTACTGCCATGAATCTAGCATATGCTGGTCGTCCCAACAAAGCGTGGTATTGCGATGGAAAATCCACGACTTCAAACTCCGGTTCTCGATTCTATAATTTTCTCGGGTTCCAAACTCGAACGTCGAGGTTGATCTTTCCCAATGGGTAACTTGGTTTTTCCGGTGTGATGCCGTGGAACCTTGTGTCCGTTGGCTTCGGGTTTGCTAAAGATATGTTCATCTTCCTCAATGTATCTCGCATACATAAGGTTTAAGCTGCTGCCACCATCTATGAACACTCGAGAAACATCAAAACCCGCAATAACTCGCTGCGGCAATAAGTGCTCGATCGCCCGGTCGAGGAACTTGCTGCGGATGATCCGCTATTGTGAAGCCGATATCTTGTCCCGACCAATTAAGGTACTCAGCCGTTGGTGGAGGCATTTTCTCTGCCATAAACACCTGTCGTGAGATTACTTTTTGAGCTCTATTGGACGGCCTTCCCTTCTGAATCATCGACACTGCTCCGTTGGAGTTAGGATCAACATAGGGTGGTGGTGCGGGTGCTGCCGCTATTCTAAGCTGGTGTCGATTGTCCTCTCGTAATCGCGGGAGGTGGCGGTAGATGAACTTCGCTCCTAGGCTCCCGAGGGTTTCTCTCGTGCCGCTCGTGCGTGAGCGTTTTCTGCACATCCGAACATTGCTTGAAAATTTCGACAATCTTTCGCGGGTGTCCTGATTGTCTTTTCCCATTGCTATCGAGGAAAAAATGCATCTGGCACGGTCCATTTAACATTTCTTCGGGAGACACAAAAGGCCTTGGGAACCTTGGCCCACTATTTTGCCTGTTGCGGGAATCGTCCCTATTATCGCTTCGCTGCTCATTGCTTCTCTGATAATCATCTCTCGTTGCTTCCTCCTCGTATTTGCCCGAAATCCTCGCCGAAATTTGCCCCGGGGCATCATAACTCGGATACCGCCGAGGAAATCGTCGCCTCGATCGATAATTTCGACCACGGTCCTCCTCCGGCGACTCGTGTCGTTTATTGTGGACAGCGTCTTCTCCGTCCGCCCATCTATTTGCTATCTCCATCAACGCGGATACTCGTTTTTGGATTGGTCCTTCCCAAGTCCTCGACAAAATCTCCACGCCCGATTCCCGCGACAAACGCATCTATTGCTCTCTCGTCAGATATATTTTCTGCCGAGTTTTTTATGATGTTCCATCTTTGGATGTATTTTCTCATTGACTCATCTGGCTTTTGTCGACACGCCCTCAGCTCTTCTAACGACGCAGGCTTCTTGCATGTGGACCTGAAGTTCTTGACGAATACGTCCTCGAAACTTTCCCAGCTGTCGATGGATCCTGGCGGAAGTTTTTTGATCCAAGATCGTGCGGCTCCACTTAAGTGCACCCGAATACTTTGCATCGCCGTTGCTCTAGTTCCTCCGGTTAACTTCACCGTCTCGAGGTAATCAATTAACCGAGTCCTCCGGATCTTGCAGGCCGTCGAACTTTTTGAAGTGATCGGGTAACTTGAATCCCGAGGGGACTCGAGTTTTTCGGACTCTTCTCGTGAAGCACGGTAGACCGCACATATCCTCGTCATTAAGCTCCGGGACTGCCGATGATCCCTTCTGCTTTGCCTTGCTCTATCGACCCTCGCTTGTACTCCCGTGTCTCTTGCTCCACTTGGTCCTTCCGGAGCTGCCGCCGTTGCTCGCCGCAGGTCGTGGACTATTTTGCCTTGCCGCTCCTTCGGGAGGCGTTGCTACGAACGCTGTCCCCATAGCTCCTACTCCTGCTAACGCCATGTTGTATAATGTCTCCCTTGGATCTCCCGGGGGTGGCCTCGGATGCGAGGATGTAAGCTTGTGTCGCCATATACCCAGCTTCCGGTGTCTTAGGGATAATATTTCCCCTTGTATCTATCGACATAAAAGACATGTCGAGGTTTTGAACCAAGAACTCTCTTTCTCGCTTCGGTATGTGCTCGTAACCTTGATCTTCCTCTGTTCCGAGCCTCCCCGTGGCTATCACCCGAAACTCTAGATTGTCCACTTAGATCTGCCCTTCTCCTGCTCGGATGCGATGCCGCCTCCTTTCTCCTCGTTCAACTCAGCCTGTCCGTTTTTCTATTTCTCGGGCAGTTCGTGCGAGCATATATTGGTAAGCTTGCAGTTCTTGAGCTGTAGCTGTTGTCGTCATTGGTTCCGAACCATCTATGGCTTTTGCCGCTCTATCCCAGTGCTGCCTCGTGGAAGTTGGACTCGACGCGTGGTGTGGGCCCGACATATTTAGTGCCCATACCTCTCCTTAGATCCGAGGGATCGACAAAAGGATTTCCCAACTCGTCGAAAGCCTCCGATGTTTCCTCTTGATTTTCGATAGCATAAATCCGATGATATTTTGTACTCGGATCTATGTTGGGTTCGGTGACATCATTGTTGAGATTGATGAAGACCTTGCCCACTGTGAGAGATTTGTCGATGAAGTCGTAACTGTCGTCATCGCTTGAGCCATCGCTTATATATGAGTCCGCAGATGACTCAAACGATGCGTTGCTGAAGATCTTGGCGATTTTCTCTCTTGCCCTGATGCTGACGTAACGTGTTGCCGAAGTTTTTCTCTCGACTCGGCTGACGATGCATAGCTTGAAAAATCAGAATCGACCGCCGATGATCCCGACGAAATCGGAATTTCGACACGATACGATCCTTCCTTCTCGACGCGAAAGTGGAACCTTCCGAACGTCATCTCCAAAGGCTCCGCCAGATACGCATATGCATCCAAACGGGAGGGTGGGTGAGGAACAAAATCAACAAGACCAGCAGCGATCTGTTTACCTCGATCCATAGTGTTGCTTCCGGTTGACGATGTCGAAGATCTTGAACGTGCCATCGAGATCGGATCCTTACGCCTCTAATTCCCACAGACGGCGCCAATTGACAAGGGATTAACTTATCAATGCCTATGGATTGTAGGCTAGGGTTTAGTTAGAAGTAGAGGGCAAGTAGATCTCGAAGGTTTCAGCCGAAAAGTGCTCGACGAATATGAAAACTAGGGTTTGCAAACAATGATTCGATGATCTCCTCGTCCCTCGACTCCCCCTTTATATAAGAGGTGGAGCCGAGGGTTTCGTTTCGTACAAGTTACGCAGTCCGGGACGGTTTCTAACTCATCCCGCCAGATTACAAATAGCATCTCCTATTACAACTCTATCTTTTCCTTAAATACATCTTGGGCTTCCGAATCTTCTTATCCTTCGGGTAGTGGGCCTTCGATAAACCCCGGGTACTATATTTGGCAGGCCCATTTGGGATGCCTATGTCAGGCCCTGACTCCGTTAAAATGGCTGAGTGCCATGAAATCCAAGATAGGTGAATACTTTCTTGAAAGTAAAAAAGACCTATAAAATTGATGGACTTGGATGCAATATCCTTCAAAAAGCTCGACTTGTCGAAAAGTTGTTTACGACAAAGTTCAAGGAGTTGACTACGATAAGATTAGATCTTCCGTAGCGATGTTTATAGTCTATGTGGATTATTCTAGTAATCAGTACATATTTCTTTTACGATATATGTCAGTAGGATGGCCAAAATACAATCCTTACCAGAAGTGTGTATTAAGGATGTACACTAGATACAACCAAGAGTTTTGCTGGTCCGTGGAATACTAGATAGGTATACAAACTTCAATTGGATGAAGTGAGTATCGCAGAGTTGGAATCTTCACCGGATGAAATAGTCAAAGAGTTTTTGATTTCATCAGAAACGATGAAGATGCTTGCATTTGCAAGAAATTGAGTGGGAGCGCTGAGACATAGTTATAATATTATATGTGGATCACATATTATTGATTATAAATGATGTAATTATGTACTTGATGTGATTAAAAAATGTTTCACTGTGAATTGACTTCAATGAAAGGATATTGACTAAAACATATCTAGCGTCAAGATCTATGAAGATAGATTGAATCGCATGGTAAGTTTAAGTCAAAGTACATAGAATGAATATTGAAATAGTTCAATACGAAAACATTAAGAGGGTGTTCTTTTCCATGCGAAGGTTTAACAAGACTTGAGTGTATTTGACACTCAATGAGTAAAAACACATGAGTGATTTTAGATGCGAATAATATGTACACAATCAGATGTCCTGTGCTCTAAAGAGTTAGGAGCATATACCAGAATGATTCATGTGATGATCATTTGACAACAGTAAGAATATCCTTGAGTACTTTGGAAGAGCCAAGGATATATAGTTTTGTATGAGGTAATGACAAACAAATCGATGTAAGGCGTTGCACCGATATTAGTTTGGTCACATATAAAAATAAATTCCAATCTCAATTAGGATAAGTGTTGATTAAAAGGTAGCACAATGAGCTAGAAGAAGTCTATGCTAGATTTGAATGAGTTCTAAATATTGTGACATATTCTACAAATAAAGGCAGAGTATGTCAATGTTTTGACAATGACTGAGGATGTTTAAGTCGAGGAGTTCTTCGAGAACTTGGTGTAGTTCCGATAGTGTCAGAACTTTTAAGCTATATTGTGTGTGACAGTATTACTGACTTATTTCAGACCGCAGAATTAAGGTTCCACCAGAGGACTAAGCATATACGATTAATGCCAACTCACTTTGAAAAATGAGTGATGCGTAGAGACGCAAATGAATTGCAAAATATATACGTTTATGAGCGTGTCAGATTCGTTGACTGAAACCTCTCCCATGAGCACACATTATAAGCACCAGAAGGCCAAGGTGTTATATCTTTACAAATGTAAACTAGATTATTGACTCTTGTGCAAGTGGGAGACTGTTGGAGATATGCCCAAGAGGTAATAATAAAATGGTTATTATTATATCTTTGTGTTTGTGATAAATGTTTACATCCCATGCTATAATTGTATTAACCGAAACATTGATACATGTGTGTTATGTAAACAACAAGGAGTCCCTAGTAAGCCTTTTGTATAACTAGCTTGTTGATTAATAGATGATCATGGTTTCGTGATCATGAACATTGGATGTTGTTAATAACAAGGTTATGTCATTGGGTGAATGATATAATGGACATACACCCAAATAAGAATAGCATGAGATCAAGTCATTAAGTTCATCTTGCTATAAGCTTTCGATACATAGTAACCTAGTCCTTTGACCATGAGATCATGTAAATCACTTATATCGGAAGGGTACTTTGATTACATCAAACGCCACTGCGTAAATGGGTGGTTATAAAGATGGGATTAAGTATTCGTAAAGTATGAGTTGAGGCATATGGATCAAGAGTGGGATTTGTCCATCCCGATGACGGATAGATATACTCTGGGCCCTCTCGGTGGAATGTCGTCTAATTAGCTTGCAAGCATGTGACTAGGTCACAAGAGATGACATACCACGGTACGAGTAAAGAGTACTTGTCGGTAACGAGGTCGAACTAGGTATGGAGATACCGATGATCAAACCTCGGACAAGTAAAGTATCACGTGACAAAGGGAATTGGTATCGTATGCTAATGGTTCAAATCGATCACTAAGTTATCGTTGAATGTGTGGGAGCCATTATGGATCTCCAGGTCCCGCTATTTATTTGTTGGTCGGAGAGGAGTCTCGATCATGTACGCATAGTTCACGAACCGTAGGGTGACGCGCTTAAGGTTCGATGTCGTATAAATAGATTCGGAATATGAGATGGAGACCGAAGTTTGTTCGGAGTCTCGGATGGGATCCAGGACATCACAAGGAGGTCCGGAATGGTCCGGAGAATAAGATTCATATAAGGGAAGTTAATTTCTAGATTTCGGAAAAGTTCGGGATTTTTTCGGTGAAAGACCGGGAAGGTTCTAGAAGGTTCCGCGGGTCCCACCAGTGGGCCCACGATCCTAGGAGGCCTAGCATGGGCCGAGGGGATGCACCCTAGCCTAATGGGCCAAGGGCACATGCCTCCCAAGGCCCAGCCGGCCAACCCCCTTAGGGTTTCCCCAAACCCTAGGGGGAATCAACTTGGGGGGGGTGGGAGGGGGGAAGAAAAACTCCCCCCTCCCTTTGGCCGCCGGCCCTAGCCCTAGATGGGCTTGGGGGGGGGGCACCCCAACCGACCTACCCCCTATATAAAGAGGGGAGGGGGCAGGGGGCGCAGCACACCCAAGATACCAAGGTCTGCCGCCCCTCTCTTCCTCCACTATAGTCTGCTCCGGCTTAGGCGAAGCCCTGCATCTTTTCTCCTCCACTACCACCACCACACTGTCGTGCTGCTGGGATTCCGAGGAGATATACCACACCTCCGTTGCCCGCTGGAACGGGGAGAGGACGTGCTTCATCGACACCGTACGCACGACCGAGTACGGAAGTGCTGCCGGATTCCAGCACAGGACGATCGACTACATCAGCAACGAGATCTAATCTCGTAGGCTTTGGAATCTTCGAGGGTTAGTCTCACACTCTTGTCGTTGCTTCGATCTTGGTAGATTAGATCTTGCTTCTTCCTAGATTGGATCTTGGTTTTTGTACATGTTCACGGTATTTTTTTTTTGTTTTCCATGCAACGAACCCATCAGATGATGACTGCAAGAACACATATCAGTTGTAGCTAGTTTTGAAATAAGAGTATCGAACCACAAGGAGCTACTAGTAATGATCTTGATACCCTTTGTTACTATTTATCTAAAATTACTGCAAATCTCAAGCGAGGAATTAAAGTTGAAAATGTTTTGTAATGTGTTTTTGTAGAGTAAATAACTGAAACTGAAGAATGTAAATGCAACTAAAGATTGTGTTTGAACTGCGATAAGACTAAAATGTTCTTAGGGGTTGTTGGTTCCACCGCTAGTATTAACTAAATACACAAACTAGATAACTCATATCTTAGCTCTCGTTGTATGTGGGAAAGGCTAGAACTGAAATATGTATCTCATAACACATCCATGAGTAACCGCTGCAACGACCTTCGACAAGGCACTTATTGATCCATTACAATTAAGGGATTGCCCTATTGTTACTTGTTAAGCTTGTGAGTCCCTTCTTATCCCCCTCTTCCGCACAATAGTGCACCGAACACGGGATGTCACTTCTCGCCGTATACACTACTACATTTCCGAAGGTAGTTCCCTCATGTGACCCTTTGGAAAATATTACATGATCGACATCATGCAACATCACAAGAGAAAACTAACATACAATCATAGTGCAAAGGTATAAATCATCTTAATTCATATAATAGTACCACTAGGGTTTCTCCATCTCCCCCAAGAACTGGATGAACTACTCAGACATGGAGACAATCAAGAACATCATCATAAACTTGCGTATGAAAAAGGGATAACGGTATGAATCCAAGTATGAACCCACAATGGTGATGGAGATTACAATCTAATGGGATGGAGAGAATCGAGATGGTGAATCGGTGGTGATGATGATGAAGGTGATGATGCCTTGTCCTCCAATGATAGCAACGTGGATGAGGCCCCTTATTGATCTTCCTTCAAATCTCTTATGTGGCGGTGTTCTAGTGTTTCTGGTCGCGTCTCAACTCCGATCTCAGATCTGTTTGCGGGAGGTGACAATATTTTGACGAGGCGGTGCCTCTGGCGGGTGGTACGGACGAACGGTACGGGCGGGCCCTGCCCGTACCGATGCTCGTTAAACTCCCTGGAAGTTTTCCTCACATTGTCCTTTCGCCCAAACGGATTATTAAGTGCAAAAATAATTTCTGTCACCCCAAAATGCCAGAAAATGACAGTTTTCATTGATATTTTGTTATGAACTCATTATTTTAGGATCCTGCGTAGACAAGCATAAAAGGACGCGGTAGCGGGCTGAAATACATAAATCCTATCACTACTTGATGATAACTTGATGAAATAGTAATGCAAAAACATGCTAAAATGCACTCATCAGGTGACCATCCCAGCCCACCAGAGTTTAAATCCTAGATTTGACACTTGGGCGTATCGTTAAAAGGTGGAATATTCTTCAGTGGGAGACGACGTTTTCGTCAGCAGCAAGGCGTCCGTGGTAACTTCGTCAATCTCAAAATCTGTCGGATCATTTTCTTCGACACATTCTACTAGAGATGCTCATAGAGGTAGTGTGTATATGCGTGCGTTCATAAAGGTGAGTGTATGTTTGTATGTATGAGCGACAGCTGGGCATGGGCGGCCTGGCCCGAAAATCCTACGCCGGGCTTGCATGTCGGGCTGGGTTCATGCCTGATATTGAAGCCCAAACGTTGGGCCAGACCGGGTCAGGCCGAGCTTGTCGAGCCGAGCCGGGCTTTCATCCGTTCTGGCTAGGTTTGGGTCTTGTTTATAAGCCCAAAGGTTGGGTCGGGCTGGGCTCGGGCCTAGGAATTTAGGTTCAGTCTTTTTCGGGCTTGGCCCAAAACCCGGCCCGAGAAATGCCCAGGTGTGGGGCGTGGATCGTCTGCAGTTGGGTTATTACTGTACCGGTACAGTAATGCCATTCATCTACCTTCAGTTTTCATCCAACGGCAGTCTCTGTCTTCTTCTTCCCTAATTCTTCGGTTCTTCCATGTCGCAATAAACATGGCCATGACCGTGAACTACCATCGCTAAGGAATGCGCATGAAACTGGAGGACCACAAGCCGTACTTTCCCATCGGACGTTACATGCAGACAGTCGTATGAGTGGATCACTGTAACAAAAATTCTACGGTGAGCAGGAGCAGCCATGATTGCACGGCGGTGGGGTTCACAAGGGCGGAGCTCTCGATCGAACGAGGCCGGATCTACCAGCGATGATCGGTCTCCGAGGTTAGGCGAGGCCGGCCCCAGAAGCTGTGCAGCGATGGCCTGGAGGCGGGCGGCTGTGCGTATGCGTGCGAGATGACATCACGGTCGTAACGCGAGCCGGTGTCCTGGTCGAACGTGGAGCAGGATGAAGTCGTTGTCGACCGCGTCGGCTATGTCAGGGTGCGGCTCCAGCGCTAGGCGCCGATACACGACCTTCATTTCGCTGCCCGTCGTCGCCAGCCGCGCCAGTTCACGGTCATGGCAAGTTTTTTGCGACATGGAAGAATTAGGGAAGAAGAAGACAGAGACTCGTTGGATGAAAATTGACGGCAGATGAATGGCATTACTGTACCGATACAGTAATAACCCAACTGCAGAGGATCCAACCCCCCAGGTGTGAGAGCGTCTACGTTGTTTTAAAAAAGAATGTGACTATTTCTCAATCGACTCGGAACTAACTTTTTCTCAAGTAGATGATGTCATCAAATCTCAGGTGCAACTCATGTTGCAGTTAATAACTAGCACAGATATAAAAATTACCCAAATGCTAAAAAGTGCTTGGAGGCTGATTAGCTCATCTCAGCCTCCGTTCCGTGGCCGTCCGATCATGCTGATCGCGCGTCTGTTCCACGTTCCGACAACAACCGACCTGGAGAGACCACCTGGCACGCACCGACCACTTTCCCCTTCTTCTTCCCTTCGTCGCCCCTATCCTCCTCCGCGAGATTCTCGCCGTCGGACCGGAGCCAGCCGCCTCAGTATACTTTCGGGGCGCCGCACCCATCCTCTGCGAGATTTGTGCCGCCGCGCCGGTCGGACCAGAGCCCCTCGCCTCACTGGGCATGCGCCTCGCCGCTACCTTCATCCGCTAGATACCCGCCGCCGGGGCCGTCGGACTAGAGCGCGCTGCCTCAGTGGGTTTGCGCCTCGCCGCCACTTCCTCCGCGATATCCCCGCTTACGAGCCAGTCGGACCGGAGCCGCCGCATGCCCTGCAACCTCAGAATCCACGACGCCTGCGCGCGCCCCGCGGAGGCTGGCGACGCATCGGACCTGACCGCCGGCGCCTCGTCCCTCTTGCTCCTGCAGCACAAGTGGCCTTGAGTCCTGCTTCCAACCCTCTCTCCTTCTCGCCAACGCGGTCCACCGCACCCCTGTCCTGTTCGCCGACGCCACCGTCGAGACACCGGCCACCATCCGCAGCGGGGCTGGAGGGCGAGACAAGCCAGCGGGCTGTCGCGACAACACCTTCGTCACCGACAACCTCTATTCAGGATGGTACATCAAACGTGCTTGCATCGGTCTGAAGACCTTCTGGCTTGGCTCCAAAGAGTAAGCTGCCTGTGTCTTGGCGTGCATCAGGTGTTCAATGAATTGCCTTTACAAAACTGATAGTCTAGATGTATAACATCTGCATCTCGTTCAGTTTTTGTGCTAGTGTCCTTTATATATGACACTGCATACTTGGTTTAGATGTTTTGGGCAACATGTTAGACGAGAAATGGCCATGGTTTTCTTTTCATATGCCTCAGAAAACATGTACTGTATGTTGGAGGCGAAGTACTGATTGTCATTGAGTACATATTTATGGGGCTATGAGAACACTAAAAGGATGTACCATTGGGATTCCTGTTGCAGAGATCGATGAGCTTTGCACCTGAAGCATTTGAGGTTACTCACCTGGTTTCATATTATGTTGCTTTGTGCATTAGAGCATCACCCATTTGCGCATATGCTAGTGTATTTTTTTTGTCAGGGACAATGCATACACTTTTCTGTATGAATGCCTTGCAATACCTACTACTACAAAAGATGTTTTCTGAAGAGCAAAATTAATTGTGGCAATTGGACCTTCATTTTATTCCTCATATATCATGTGCATACTACTAAATGTTGGAATTGGGAGAAATTTTCTTGTTTTCGTAGATCCCCGTGTTTGTATGATTCTAGATTCTGAAGACACTAGCACTGGTTCATTTTCATCATGATGTTTTCTCATATATGCATTTGTGAAGTCAATTAGGGGTTTTTATATTGCTTTATATGATCCAGATTTTTGGGAAGAAATTATCAAGTTGCTTATATCATGGTTAAGCACCAGTTTGGTTGATCTGTCCTATGCCTAAAATGTTCATCACCACTACTAGTAGTCCTTGTTCTAATAGGTAACGATATGTAATCAGTAAGTTACATTTATTTTCAATGGGTAGTTTGTATTCTGCATCTTGCCTTGAATTACTTAAGTTAGTTTATCGATAGTTCCTTTTTTATCTACATGTATCATCTAAATTAGCGGAAACTCAGTCTTTTTAGCAACATGAGATGGCTATTGCTTTCAAATATGTTTCTGTGACATCATATCTATGTTGTCTTCTCAATCTAACCAAACCGTTTTATCTCAACATGCTTACCTTAGATTTTTTGCATTTTTATCAACCTCTTCGCTTATTAGTTGGTTTCTGATTTTGATTAATTTACCCTGTCATTATAACTAAGTTGTTTTCTCAATCTAACCAAGTTGGTTTTTGTGTAATCATGCTTTTACCTTAGTTTTTTTATGCTATTTCTTGTCAACCTCTTTGCTTATTAGTTGGTTTCTTATTTTTATTAAGTTGCTCTGTGATCATAACTAAGTTGTCTTTTCAATCTAGGCAATTTGTTTGTCTGCTTTACCTTAGACTTTCAGCTATTTTTCAATCTCTTATGTTGATCAGTTGGTTTATGATTTTGATTAAGTTGATCTTTCATAATAACAAACTTGTATTATCAATCTAACTAAGTTGTGTTTTACCACCTAACAAAGTTGTTTTACAAGCCAACCAATGTCCCTGACTTTTCATTATGATTTAATTAAGTTGCTTATATCAACATGCCTAAGTTGTTTCTACCATCTAACTAAGTCGTTTTTATCACCTAACCAAGTTGTTGTACATGCAATGTCCTAAGTTTTATGATGATTATAATTAAGTTGCTTCTGTCAATATGCTTAAGTTATGTTCACCATGTAACTAAATTGCTACACACGTCTTAAGTTGCATACCCACAATTGCCTAAGTTGAATACACACAATTGCTAAGTTGTATGCCCACTAGTGCTAAGTTGCATACCCTACACCAGAGTGATAACAACTTACTTTTAGAGGGTGGAGCAACTATAGCATGCATGAAATCCAACTCAGTCGGGTTATGGTTGCAACAAAAAGAACACCATCAACTGCAACTGAGAACAATTTGTTGCTACACACGTCTTAAGTTGCATACCTATTATTGTATACTCCTAGTGCTAAGTTGCATACCTCATTTGTGAAGTTGTATACCCCAGATGCAACTTAGTAGGGTTATGGCTGCAACTTAAAAACCAACTGTAGCAAGTTGTTTATTTTTATTAAATTGCATCCATTTACCAACTGGGTTGTAGCTAGATCAAGCAAAATTGCATGTTGGAGATGATAGGTTGCATTTGCCGACAGTAAATTGTTGTTTCACATTATTACGTCTAAGTTGTCTACCACTAGTACTAAGTCAGGTAGCACCATGTCTAAGTTGCCTATCACTACTATTAAGGTTGCTAGCACCATAATAGTGAAGTTGCACACCACTTGGGTTAACTTGTCTATCTTTGTGGCTAAGTTGCATACCATTAGTACTAAGTCCGCTACCACCATTGTTGTGAAGTTGTGCACTATTATCGTAAATTTGCCTACCGCCACATTTAAATTTCGCACCATTTGTTATGTAGTTGCATATCGTTGCTACTAAGTTGGGTACATCGAAAACCAAGTTGCGAACGATACTAGTAGTACAAAAGTTGCTTGTCTTAGTACTATAAGGTTGCCAACTGTTTTGAGTATCTCGAAAACTAAGTTAGCGACAAAACACAGAAAATAATGAACTTGCCTATCACTTTGTGTAAGTTGTCTACCATTAGTACTAAGTCGGCTAGCTAGTATCAATGTTGTGAAGTTTTGCAACATTGTCGCGAAGTTGCATACATGGCCTAAGTTGTGCATTGTTTGTTATAAAGTTGTATTTTTCGTTGCTACTAAGTTGTCTATCTCAGAATGCAAGGTACCAAGGATACTATCAAATATGGTTGGCAACAAGTAGTGCAAAGTCGCAGGTCTAGTATCATGAAGTTGTTCATTGTTATTGCTAGGCGAGTATCTAGAAAGCTAAGTTGGTTACAAAATATAAAAAAAGTGTAATGAAGCAACTATTTGTACTAAGTTGCTTTTTTCGCAACACTAAGTTGCTTTTCAAAAAAAAAAGTTTGTCAAAACATATACAAATGAGATCTAGTTTCGAAGATCTAGTCGCGAGAGACCCAACGGTGAAAACGGATTGCAATTTCAATATACAGTCTAGGAGTTATGACTTTTTTTAAAAAAAATACATCTAATTAAATATGCATGTGATGTCCATTTGCTCCACTTTCTATATTTGGGCTGAGGACTAGATTGGACAAACCAGCCCCCGGAGGCTTCCTAATCGCGTCCTAAAAATTAAATGGTGTTGAAGTTGAGCGAGCACGAGGTGAGGACTAGCAAATCCCAGAAAAATGTCCGGCCACGACCCCACCTTCCCGTCTCGCCCCCTCCCGTACCGCCGTACCGGACCGCACCGACCCGTCCCGTCCCGTCCCGCACCGCAGTCGCCGATTCCAGCCAACCACCCGTCCAGTTCCACGCCCTCCTCCTTCCTCCCTGCCGCCGCATCACCCCACCTCTCCCCCTCCGCCGCTGCCGCCCCCACTGGGCGCGAGGTAGCCGGATCTCTCTCTCCCACGACCAAGCGTCCAACCAAGTTTAGCTCCGGCTGCGCGATCCCACCTCCAGGTCTCCTCCAAGGGGCTCGCCGGTCGCGCCGGTGGTTCCTCGGTAATTCCGGTCAAGATGGGGCTGTCCTCGGCCGCCGCGATCGAAGGGGCGCAGCTGTGCGTCTTCGACCTCCGGAGGGGGCAGCAGGAGGGGCAGGAGCTCGACAAGATCCTCTTCTTCCACCCCGCCGACTGCCCCATCCTGCTCCAGCTCTCCGTCATCGGCCTCTGCGAAGGGATCATCACTTTCACAAGGTTGGTCCGCTGCGTGATTTCTGGCAGGAACTGAACTTGCACATTTAGTCGCCCTTCTCCTTACCACTACCAGCACAGTCAGAATCTTGTAATACTATTGTTTGGGCAACATTGAGAATTTTGTTTGACCGTGTTGTCTGTGTACACTTCACACAGTCTGATGATCTAGTGCGGTAATAGGTGCCACCATGCTGCTCCCGAAAACATAATTAGGCACAATTTTTTCACTAAGCTGCTTTTTGTGGCAGATCCGTACCTAATGCAATGCGAATTTAAGGCTATTCGGTTTGTTGGCACGGCCTCCTCCCTAGATTTTACAAGCAAGAACTTGCATATGCTAGCTGTGCACCTCTCATCTCAGTGTTTAAGGGTCAAAGTAGTGTTTATAAATGTACGCCATTTGTGCACGTCTTGTTTTTAAAGCTACTAGATTCTTCACATTATTGCCCCTTATGCCGAGAATTCACATATCCGATTACATTTCCGGACTATCGCAAACATCTATTAACACAGACTAACATGGAGCCAAAAAGATCTGAAGATTGGAGCTCATTATATGCAGCAATACTTCTGTTCTGCAACCATTGTTAATCTTTATTGTGCTATAATTCGGTTCTTGCCTTATTTTGATGTGTTCAGCCATCTCATCTCTCTAATGTTAGTTCTGTGAGTTATGTGCAGAATATTTTCTCCAGAGGATGACTGTGAGGTGATAGAATCGGATAGACACTCCCACGTGTTTTACCAAGCTGAGCCAGATATTTGGATGGTTCTGGTAATGGCTGTTCACTACATTATAGTTGGCATTTGGGTTCAGTTGATGCAGTGTGGCTATATGCGTCTTTGTTAGTTTACCGTTGTTTGAGTGAAATGCTTTCTTGTTAATAATGTATGCTTCTTGATGACATAGTTCCTTTAATCTAAATGCAGAATGTAAATGTTAGTAGTTAGTGCAGAATAACTGAATAAGTGGTGACTAGATGGCGGCTGTTACCATTCCATGGTACTTATCGCAGTATATGGAAGGATTCATTTGTAGAGTCAAGAGAATATCCTAAGATGGAATAAAAAGACTTGCCTTGTGTGGCATGTACCCATGTTGTACAACAATGTAAATGTAGACTAAACGTAGTTGAGCATTTTTGCATGTTACACACTTGAAACATTTGCGGTAGACTTTTGATCTTTAGTTGATGAATATAGTACTTGTTCTTTAATCTGCACTTGTTTGCTTACTAATTTGGATTTGCATCCTCTGCACAACAATAACTTGAACGAACCATTCCTTTCTTTACTGCCCAAATTGTTAATGTGCAATTTTATATGCAGGTGGTAGAGAAAACTAAGGACAGTGAATCAACTTTACGTTTCGGTGCATTGCAAGGAATACTTAAAGAATCACACTCACTTTTCACAATGTTTCATGGACCAATCCGAGCTTTACTTGACAGACAACCAAGTGCTGAACTTGCCCGCGGTCACCTCCACACATTTGTTACAGATTATTTAAGCGGTTAGTTTTCCATTATGCTGTGGTTATCATAACTGCTCCGACTTTAATATGATGTATTAAATGTGTGATAGGAACAATTGAATTGAACCTTCTCTAATAGAAACTAAGAAGATATTTGCGAAATTATTAGTTAATCTAATTCTATCTATATCTGATATTCCATGTTCTGGGGCAGATTTTATTGTTGGCAAAAAGCTACAATTGCCTACCTACCGTGATAGCCTAACGGAGCGGGGAACAGTCCAAATGTTAACAGTCTCACGAGAAGTGGCACTTGAAGTTCAGGTAAGCTGTATAGTTCTGAAATCTTATATTTCCATCTCTTGGTTACAGAAATACCATCTAACTGTAGATTTTTTTGTTTGTCTCTTACTCCCTCAGAACTTTGATAAGTTGAAATCATTTCCATGATGCTAAGCCTCCTTTTCTCGCGTTGTTTCTGTATAGAAAATCAGGCAGGCTTATTGCATGCGTTTTTTAGTAGAGTTGTATTCTGGTTTGTAAGCCCCATGTCCGACCTAGTTCCTGTATGAGGCCAGTATTGTATATAGGAATGTTGGTGCACTGCATACCGAACACCTAGATCTGACCTAGATGGGTATGGGAACTGGTTAGTAGCTTAGTGTGCTTTAATCATAACTTGGATCAACTAAACGAAATAATTTAGTATCTGTAAACAGGTTACTATTCCCAATTTTCTTTGTGAAATCTTGTCCTATCCTGTTCAATATTCGATGTTACCAGCTGGTTCCATTGAAAAACTAACCTTCTATTCTTTCATACTTCATAGATATGTTATATGCAATTGTCGAACATGTCTCCTTTGCTAGTTTTTAAATATAGTACTCCCTCTGATCCAAATTAATTGGCACAGATTTAGGCAAAATGTTCCCTAATTCTGTCTAGGTTCACTGAACCTGCGTCAACTAATTTGGATCAGAGGTATAGTATTATTTTTCGATATGTAAAAAGTGGCTCCTTTCATTTTAGGCTTGCAAGACAGTTGAAGTCGTTCTGGATAAGTATCTAAAAGCTTACCTCGTTAGAATTTTTTCTGGAACCAATCCAAATACCATATAACGCTTTTAGTTAATCTGCAGAAGCAATGTGTAAATATTGTTTGTTACTGTATGATCTAGAATCGTGTTTTTTAATAATATCTAGAACCATGTTGATTGTAATAGTTCCATCCATCTATTTCAGCCATTGATGTTTTAGTATTTCAGTCACTCACCGCAGTTCTTGGGTCATGTCTTGGAAACGTAATCTGCCAATCAATTGTATTGTTTGAGGACCTCTTGGTGTCTACAACACTTCCCCCGGTATGATCTCCCTGCAATCACTACTTCTTTTGAATTTTTATTTTCATTTTCTGATTCATGGCATGTGATTTTCGTGTGTCGAAGATTCTAAGTTCTTCATTACTGTTGTAGGATGATACATTAAACCTATACACTTATGCTATCCTGAGGTTGACTCCTCGTGCTTTATACTCTAATGCAAATTCGTGGTCCTATCTGCGGAAAGGGGCTTATGCTAATGCTGGCCCCGCTTCAAGTTCGTCAAATGGAGCAGCTGCAGCAGAAAGGTATCATAGTCGATCTCGTGACACTTCTCCTGGTGGACAAAATCAGATGCATCATAATTTCAGGCCTCTCCAGCGTGAGAAATTGTCCAAGGGGAAGGATGGTTTTGTTGCTGCTGACTTTGCAACTACAGAAGTTCGTGCTGCTGTACCATTGACTCCGATATTGTGGTTCCAGCAGGCAGAGGAGCGCATGTATCTTTGCGTTTATCAGCACAAGAACCTTACTATCTTACTGCTGATTCCAGCTTCCTCTGTAATAAATGGAGAAGAGGGCATTGCTCATGTCAAGAAGCATCTTCTGGAAAATGTGTGTGATCTTTGCACAACTTTCATCATTTTCTTAGTTTGCTGATTCCGAGTTGATCCAAGTACTAGATTGTGGAAAAGTATCGACATACCTTACTCGATATTGTTTATGATAAGATGCACATGAATAAATGTCAATAATTTGATCAACTTGCAGGCATCACAGAACATTGTCACTGTTGAACAAAAACTAACACGGGGATGGGGAGGAGAAAATGCCTATCATGTCGCTGGATATCGTTACCTACTTGTTGATCCAGGCAGAAAAGTATCAAGAGCCTCCCCGCCTGGGAAAGTCACCACCTTGTCAAAGGTTTGTTCATTCACAATGAATTAATTGCGGTATAACAGTTTATTATTTTCTTGATCATTCGTTCGTTTGGGAACATATGTCCATTTCGCTACACTGGTACATGGAGATTGATGATGTTACATTTCTGCATCTTAGTAGGCACTAGCTTGCTTATTAGGTTTAATCATTTTTCTAGGTTATGTGTTCCTTCAGATTGATTTACTTTATCATGTTTGTTGATTACCTTATATGCTGAAATTTTGCAGGATTCTCTTCTTGCCCTGAATAGGCTAAGAGAAGAAATAGATTTAGAGAAGTCAAGAGCTAAGAGGAGTGACCCTACCCATGACAAGGATTATGAAGTATGCATCAGAGCGAAAAATAATGCATGGGTTATTGCTAAAATTACCCGAGGAAGAGAACTCTACATGGCTTTAGAGAAGGGCGGTGAAACACTTCTTTATGCATCTACAGCTGTTGAGAAATTTAGCAACAGGTAACTGTTTACTTTGTGGTGGTTAATTTCACCATGCATTCACAGTGACCATGCCGATGATACTATGGTTAATTTGACTGATCCATGCATCTCATATTGGGATAAGAAATTACTGACATGCTTTGTCGGGCAGCTATACGACTTTCACTGGCAATTAATATTTGCTTGATTTTGCTTTAGTGCGTGATGTAAGAATATGCTCCTCTTTTAATGCCCCAATATAGCGTTGTGTAGACCTTCTGATTTTTTCTCCTAGATACCCGTCTGTTTGAGCAAACTGGCAACCTTCACTTGTATTTGAATGGTACTCTTGGAATTCGTTTATTTTCACATGAATGCAGAAACTTATAGGACAGAAAGCCAGAAACATATCTTACCTGACCTCATTATGTTCCCTACTGTGATTCCATGACACTCCACCTGAGTTGGTATTTTCCTGTTCCTATGTAGCGTAGCATCAAAGACCATAAACTGCATCTAACCTTGTTAATATTTGCATTCCTCTCTCAGGTACTGTGAGGGGGCATTCTCTACAGACTGAAAGCACCGGCATGAGATGCTTCCCCTTTAGATTCACAAAAAAAAGAAGACAACATGCTTCCTCCTCCCACTATCCAGCACATGGTTTTTCACTGGATCACTCATGCTGTGTAATGAATGTGGATCTAATGCCATGACTAGACTCATACCAGTTGTACAGCTGCCTGTCGTTGCTTGCCATGCGAGATTAGAGGCTTCTTTAGAGAATAATGCAAAGCAGGAACGGCATGTTTCTTTAAGGTTTTGCAGCTTGCTGGAATACATAAGACCGACCATATCGTTTCTTTTTTAAAATGCTAACGCTGCACTGCTGACTCACATAGTTGCCTTGCATGTATCACATTGCATATCCGTGATCAGTTAATTGGTGTGTTATTTTGAGTTGCTCAATATTGTACCCAGTTCGCTATACAGCATGTTTGAAATTAGAAATGGAAAAGAGGCTCCAAATTTAAACAAGAGATTAAGGTGCTACTTTCTAGTGCAACTTTTGCTCCCTTGTGTTTTCCTCGCTTGTTGCACAGTTATAGTGAAGGTGTGTGCGAAGATTTGTGTGATGCTTGGACTGGCAATCAGTATGCTTAGCGTGCTGCTGAGTTCAAATTTTCGATGGCCTGGGTTCCAACCTCTGTCCTATCTTAAGATGAAATTCTTGCAGCTGGTGGAAAGGTTGATGCCTTAACTACCCACCTGCGTTTGAGTCATCTTGCTCACGATTTCGGATATGTTGCACCTCTCCTGTAAAAACATGTCGAGTGGCCGAACCATCTCTAGTCTTTTAAAGCGCCAATATTTTCTTAAAGATGACTCACAAAAACAAAATTCACGTGGGTAGATAGGAGGAGCATGCCAGTTTTGCACTCCCAGAAAATAAACACGATGAAGTAAAAGAAGGGAAAACGGATACTAATGCTAATGAAATAGAGGAAATGCCGGAAAATACGCGTAAACAAAAAATTGCGCATCCAGGGAATCGAACCCTGGTCAGTACCGTGGGAGGGTACTATGATACCACTACACCAGATGCGCTTCTGTTGCTTACGGTGCCTTAACAATCATTGTTTAATATAGCATGTTTAACTGTGCTAACCACGCTCATATCGACATAAATATCCTAGCCAGTAGCTCACCCATTCAGAACTCAGGACTCACTAGAACCATGGATGACATGGGAATCGCTCGTGCGTCTTTAGCATCCGTTGGATGATGAGAGAAATTCCACCAGCTCTTTATACGTACTACTAGTGAAATGTCACCCTTAATTATGTGTTGATTACCATCTCGTGCAAGCTGATTGTGAATCCTACATTACCTTGTGGCTTGGTCAAAACTACTTTCTCTGTCACAAATTAGTTGTCTCAGATTGTCTAGATTTGCATGTAGAAGAATCCATGATGTTCGTATTCAGTTATCTGTTGGTGACGGAATTCCTGTGAGCTCCATATGGAGAAGTATCGTTGCCTCTTGATAAAGTTGGACATTGCCACGGATTTTGATAGTATTTCCTGCGATTGAATGGAGGATTAGTGATTATGGCCTGACTCTTGCGGCTAAAGTGGCAGCTCGCAAGGTCAACACCCAATCAGTCAAGGATAGGCTGGCGGGTGAGTGACTCGTAGATTGTGGCCCTGACCTTGGCGAGGCTGGCGTAGTCGAGTTCTTCTCTCTGTGGCACATTTTGGCCAATGTCCAACTGGCCCCGGACGTGGAGGACTCCATCATGTGGAGGTGGTCAAACTAGGGTGTAATTGGCCAAGTCGGCATACAATGCCTTATTTGCTGGGAAGACGATGGCATCAACAACCTCACAAATTTGGAGATCTCGGGTGCCTTACAGTTGTAAGTTTGTTTGTCTCGTCTTGAGGAGTCTGTGTTGAAAGGCGGATAGACACTAGCGGCGTGGTCTCCTGCACCCAGTCGCCTGACCACTTTGCGATCAGGAACTAGAGATGATTCAACATTTGCTCCTGGGTTGCGTGGTGGCTTGGGAAGTCTGGTCGTGTCCCTCTCTTGTTGGGCCAAGCTGAACTGGCTCCCGAGGCTGATTCGAATTTCCGAGAGTGGTGGACCTCGAGGTCTTGCCCAAAGGCCCTCTAGCGTGATCTCTAGGCGATGATCGTCCTGGTATCCTGGTGCACCTAGAGGCACCAGAATGATGTGATGTTCAATGGAGCCGGCCCATTTGCGGGAACCATCAAAACGAAGATCAATGAGGAGTTTGATAGGTGGCATCTAGCTAGGTTTCCACGCTTAGATAGCTTTACTTTCTCGAGCTAGTGCCGTTGTGGTGGCATGCATGAGAGTAGGATTGCGTTTTTGGGAGCTGTCACCCTTTGTTGGCGGCACGTACTAGCCATCTCATGGGTTACGGGTCTTCTAGGCCCTTCTTCTATATTATTAATACACCCTTGAGGGTGTATTCTAAAACTTGTATTTCGTGCGATTATATGTTGTTGTTGTTGTTGATTTAAAAGTATTTTTTTACAATAAATACCATATATAGATAGAAGAAAGTAGTATATGATAGATATACATGACATGTCTGCAACGATAACAAAATAAAGAAGCGAACAAATCTTTCAGATCTTAAAACTCTTTCTTTTCCCATGATATAATTTTATATTTTTTTTCTAAACGCAAGTAAAGAAAACCAAATCATAGACCTATAAATACCATACCAACGAATGTTCTTTCATAATTTAATTTGAGCCGCAAATGCCAAGGGTTTATGCATGCATGCAATCATTAAAATAGTCGATCACTATCAACAAGAGTACCAACACCATTATGCTAGGAGAAATAATGGAACAACCTAGTCGACGAGGAGCCGAGAGTATGAATCACCATTCTCTAGGACATAGCAGTGAGTACAAATATTGGGAGGACAATCCTTCTCGCGACAACTATGAGAAAAGATCCAAAATCAAACCGTCGAAGCAATATCTGAAGGATCATACCTAGAGAAATTTAGTTTCCCACCACCACCATTGGTATCAAGAAGAAGATCTCATCGTTGAGCGAAGTGCCAAAGATTACTTCTCTATTGTAACGAAGCACCGAACATCACACATCTCCACTAAGGCGGAGGGCAACAAGGAGATGTCTACCAGAGCTCTAACCTAATCCAACCTAATAATAAAGGAGCTAAGGTTTCTGCCAAAATTTTCGTCCAACAATTATTTGGACCATTTTACCCTCCCACCAAATTGTATAATACTACAATATGCCATAGTACCGGTTGGCTATTCTTTTTCTCTCCGCCCGTCGCCTACTTCGCTCGCGCTTGCTCCAGGCCGCACGCCAGTTCCGCCTCTGCTCGCCTCGCCTTGACGCCTTCCTCCTGGCCTAAATGCCACGGTACCGGTTCAATATGCGAGCAGAACTTAGAATCCGCCGCCCGTTCCTTCTCGAAGGTGTTGGCTTTGTCCCTCCCGCTCCAGTCTCTCCTTCTCAGCTTCTCCTGAATCCCGCATCAGCTGCGCCCGTCGGGAGAGGTGGTTAAGGCGGCAGAGCGCGAGGCGCGTCGCCCCGTCGGGAGAGGTGGTCCAGCGCAAGGCGAGTCACCCGCGAGGTGGTAGTCGCGATTGCCCCCGGTGGGGAAGAAGTGCCGGCCCAAGCAGCGAGGTCGGCCTCGCCGCCGCACCCCGTGTCTTCCTTTCGGCACGCATGAAGGAGCTCGAGGATATCCGGAACGGTGGCCAAAATTGCAGAAGGCGGCAGCGGACAAGCTGCAAGGACGCGCGCGATAGGAAGGAGAGGGAGCTTCTCCTCTAGCTGAGCAGAGAACGGGTCTGCCCCAACCAACGCAAGCCGCGCGCATCCCACCGCCGCCCCTCCGGCCAGGCCCCCGTGGCCAGCGCCCCTCTTGCGTGTATCCGGAAGCCGGCCAGGCCCTCGCCGACCACCAGTGCCCTTTTTGCGTGTCTCCCGCCGCCGTCCAGGCTACAGACAATTGCCACAGTATACCGTTTCGGCAGGGAACCCGTCGGTCCAGGATGCAGGGGAGTCCAAGGCGCGCGTCGCCTGCGCGCTGAGCTCAGCCTGCCCGGGAAGGCCGGAGAGGCTCCCGACGCGGCCTTGCCCTGCACGGTGAGGACGCCTCCCTGCCTGCCGCAGCACCTCGCCTAGGACTAATTAAGAGGCGGCGAACATAGATCGATTCGGCCGCCACGGTGCGGACACCATGGCCACCGCCCCTTGCACCAGTCCTCCAGGCTCCAACGCATGCGCGTACTCGCAGACTACCCGCTACCCGGCAGCGGCGACAGCGTTGTGCACGCGCGAGGACGACCTCACTCAGCGTGGCGGAAATCGGCGGGCTTCCCGGCTCAGCGCGTGGTACACGCTAACGATCCAGCACATCGGGCGCGCGGACGAGCTCCCTCCATGCGGCGGTGGAAATCGGCGGGCTCTCGTCTGAGCAGCAGCGATGGAGTGCACGCGCTGGTTGTCGGCACAGCCGCACAGGAAGCGCGGCCTTGCAGGGAAAATCGTTGGGGAAGGAAGCGGGCGGTGGCGCGCATCGGGGCGGCAGGCGCTGCGGGCGTCGTTCCTGGTAAGGCTGCGGACCGAACGGCCCAATTAAGGAGCAAAAGAAACAACTAGGACGATTTACTAGCACCAAACAAATTATCAACACGGCTCTGCACCTGCATATAGTCCCACCTCGATCCCGTATAAAAAATCCCACTAGTTTATATCCATACGTTTTCTGGATTGTAACAAGCCATTACCAGCAACAACATCATTCTATGATCTAAAGATATAATGTTGGAACGGATTTAAAAGAGAAATTGCAAGGGCTGGTGGCATGAGGAAGGAAACGAAACAAATTAAAGAGGGGGGAGCAAGGAAAGCAAATACACGTCGGTGGTGGAGAGAAAGGAAAGATATTATGGGGCGCCCGCCAGGGAGAGATTGGATGGAAGGGGGAGCATCGAGCTGCTAGCGATTAGCGTGAATCATCCGCCGTGACCTCCAGCGACACCATTGGATGGAAGAGGGAGCACCGAGCTGCCAACGATAGCCGCCGCGACCTCCAGCGACACTAAATCGGATGGGAGTAGTGGAATTCGGGCGACCCTGTGGGTGAAAGGATAACAAGAAAATGAGTGGCTGTCCTGAGCCACATTATGTTTGTTTTGATATTTTTATATCACACCCAAATGGGTGACAATCAATGTAGTTTCATATCTTCGTAGCATGCAAATTAGAGTTTATTCGGGAATAACTTTTGTAATGTATTTAAACGAAAGTAATAGCAACCAACTATTTATTCTTCTTCTTTTTCTCTTAACGCCAACAGTATAATTATGTGGCACTGCCGCATGTACAGTGTAGCGTGATGGAATTAGCGGGTAGATGATCCAGTGAAGGCGCACCTAACTGTGGTTGATTAATGTGATAAACTTATACCAAGAAAAACATACGCAATATGCCACATTTGCATATCACATACAGGCTTTTAGAATTGATTATGATGGTGATCGAGAAGACAAGTGTCAACACGGATAGTTTACATGAGCATTTGAATATTTATTTATCCCGGTGCAACGCATGGTAAGACTTTTGCTAGTCTATACCTATACCTATATATATATATAATCTATACCTACTAATAAAGGAGCTAACGTTTCCTTGGTTTCGTCCGTACCTGTTTCTGTCGTCCGCCTGGTTCGTTCGTCCACCCGTTCGGTAAATTTCGCGTCGTTAGCAGCTCACCATATCGTATTAGGTCTGGTCTCCCGGCCCTCGTTAAAAAAGGAGTCAGGAAGAAAAGTATATATAAACACTCTGTTGATACACCGCTCGATCATCAGCGTATTCATCGAATTTAGCTAATCGCGATCCGATCAAGGCGCTGCCGATCGACTTTGGAAGTTCTGGAGAGGGCAGGACACGGCTAGGTTTCGTGGCTGATCGTCGGCGTTCTGCCGATCTTGAGATGAGATGCCGTCGCACCTCCCCACGTCGGCGTACTTCTTCATCTGTCGAGGACGTCGAGTGCGCCGGCATGAGCCTCCACGCAGTTTGACGTAGAGACTGGAGGAGGTGGGTTCCACCACGGCGGCGCCGCTTTTCTCCAAGACTTCCTGGCAGAGAAGGCGGCCGAGGTGATGCACATGGCCTCCATTGCCGGCACCAATCGGGGGTGGCTGCTGTCACGGGATCGAGTCGGCGCCGCGCCTGCAGCCATGCCTAGCTAGCGAGCCGTCGAGGTCGCTGTCTTCGTGGATCGACATCACCTTCGCCCTGTGATTTTGGCGGAGATCACTCGGAAGCGTGGTGCAGGTGTAAGACGATTTGCTGGTTCGTATTGTATATCGCTGTAGTCTGTAGAGCGCTTCAAATTTCTAATGATCGATCACGTCAAAGCACTAGCTGTGTGAAGCGGCTCCACGGACTGCGTTCGATCGAGAGCCTCGACCGTGGATTGTTCGAGGTTCTCAAAGAGGCAATCAGGCAAGAATCAACTCCACGGGCTGATCAAAGTAATAGACCAGATGCAGCGTCTGCTTGACTGTCCAATGCACAAAACTGGTTGCTTTACGTATAGCGTACTAATCGGTTGCTCTGCAAACATTGGGAGCTTCCTCGTGAATTAGCCTTGCGCTACGCCGGCCGTCACTTGCTGAGGCTGGACACGAGCCAGCTCGGGCTGGGCTCGAGCCGAGCCAGTCTTTAGCTCGCTGCAAAACAGCTCGGCTCGGGCTGGCTCGTTTCTCCCACGAGCTGGAAAAGTGAGCTCGGCTCGAGCTTTACCAAAACTCGAGCTGGCTCGGGCTGGCTCGCGAGCCAAGCATCATTGGACACTGCCGGGTGGGCCCTTGGTTGCAGCACGGATGAAGATGATGGAATCCTTGATGCGCCGATGACCAAGCAAATTGGGGGAAGCGTGGGCAGCGGTGGAGGCCGGCGTCGCGTGGGCGGGAGCGGCGGAGGCCGGCGTCGCGTGGGCGGGAGCGGCGGCGGCCGGCGTCGCGTGGGCGAGAGCGGCGGAGGCCGGCGTCGCGTGGCGAGGGAGCGACGGAGGCCAGCGTCGCGTGCGGCGGCGGCCGGCGGCGAGCGTCGCGTGGGCGGGGAGCGGCGGAGGCCGGCGTCGCGTGGGCAAGGGCGGCGACATCGCATGGGCGGCGGCGGCGGCGAGTGCATCGCCCGGGAGAGATCGGAGAGCGAGAGGACTGGTCGTGTCCTACCTTTTCGTATGGATCAGATAATATGCCACAATCAACAGCTCATCTTACTTTCTTTACTCGGGAAAAAAAACATCACGAGCTAACGGGCTGGCTCGGGCCGAGCCGGGCGAGCTTTTAGCCCGCTACGGGCCAGAAAAGTAGGCTCGACTCGGGCTGCATCTAACACGGGCCGAGCCCAAAACGAGCCGAGCCAGGAAAAGCTCGGCCCGAACGTCCAGCACTTACTTGCTCCTGGTACTCACCTCAGTCGCGGAGGACACATTGTCCACAACACTGCTAAATCACCTGTTAATACTTGATGCTTCTATAATTTACCTTCAAATCTAATTGGATTGCATATGGCCTGATCTCAGAGTTTACACCGATGGTAAAGGCAAACATCACATCTTTGCAGATATGAGCTCAAAACATATACTATGCATTTGGATTCTGCAGTCTGCAAGAAATCATATATAGACGGGATGGACAAAATTTTAAATCGGCAGTTAATTTCTTCATTGTCATTGGACAAGCTAGCTGGTAGTGGTGGATGTCTCTGCCTGCTTAACCTTGAGGGATGCGCTGGCCCGGCTTAAAGAATCTGAATTTGCTGCAGCCCCCTATGCAGTCGAGTTAGAGACTGTGCTGCTTCTTCATGTAAAGAACTGAATATATTTCTGAATGTATTAGTTACGTCAAAAATACAAGTTTCAGGTATGCCTCCCAACAAAATGTTACTTTCCTTCTTACAACCCGTATGCAGTTATTTTTTGTACATATTGTGATCATTGTTCTTTTGAAGAGTAAATTCTTACCCTGTGGATAATTATTTATTGGCTAGCTCAATTATATGTTGCTTTCTGGTTAGATGTGCCATTTTCTCAATCATGTTTATTGATATAATTGTTTTGAACTCTAGATAAAACTGTAATAGTGCTGCTCCTCTGAGCTCAATTCCTTGATTTTTTAAGCATCGACCTTTGTTCGGGTAGATCACCATCGTAACAAGTGGAGTAGTAGAATTAAATTGTGGAGATGGAACATGTACCAAGTTTAAATTAAAATATGGGCGGTGCCTTACAAGTTCCGCGGTATTATAAGTCGATAAAGCGGCGATCTCGTAGACTCATCTTCTCCGGATTAACCATGTCTATAATGAATAGGAAAAAAAAACGTGATCACCTTCATCGATGGTGGATTGGTGGAACATATGAAAAGTGTAGTCATAAATGATTCGCTCGAGTGTTTGTGTTTTTCGTTTCCCGGTGCAACGCACGACATTTTTCCTGATCCATCACCTAATAATAAAGGAGGTAAGGCTTTACTGCAAAATTTTCGTCCAACTTTTTTTTGGACGGTTTTACCCTCCCACCAAAATACATAACACATCAGAGTGCCACCGTACCGGTGCGGTATTATTTTTTCTCCTCTCCCGAAACGATCCCCTCTCCCTCGCTCACCTTGACGGCTACTCAGCGCAAGCCCGATGCAGCCGCCACATACGAGGGAGTGCTCCTGGGCTTTGATCTGGGCTTTTAAAATAATTAAGGTGGTTTCCGGCCGAGAAAAAGTATTCATATTCCGTTTGAATAGTCCCACATCGATTCTTTATAGCGATTTCATACGGTTTATATACGCTCGGAAGTTTCAATCATCAACAAGCAATTACATGACCTAATGGATCAATGGCATAGAGAGAAAAGCGTCCAGATTGACCGCGTGAGGAGATCCGACGCGGATAGAAATTCAGAGCTGGAGCTCAGTGAATTGAGAAGGGGGAGCTCGGATATATGCTGTGGGAATCGGTGGAACCGGCGCGGATATAAATTCAGAGGAATTAAGAAAGGGGGCGGAGGTCAGATAAAGAGAGAAGGGGAGACGGATCTGGCAGCTGGAGGCGCAAGCGTGTGCCTATCGCTCGGATTTCAAGCTTGGCGGCGTTGTGATCCGACGTCGTGGGCGGCGAGGGGGGAGCGCTGCTAGAGGTGGGCGGCCGGAGGCGCGCCGGCCGGCGGGGAGGAGGGAAGCCAGGCGGAGCCTGCTGCTCGAGGAGGGCGCAGCGGCGCTTTCCCCGGGGGGCCTATTCCTCGCGTGCGGCAGCCGCCGGCCTCTTCTTCTGCTCCGACCAGTTTGGTCTGCTCGCCAGGGCGATGTTGCCGTGGCGTGGCTGGGCATGGGCAGGCATCCTGCTACTTCCTTTGTGTTGGAGGGCGTGGACTGGATGGAGTGCCGTGTTCATCTGTCCCTCAATTCATTCCCGTGCTGGAGAAATAAGAAACGGCACGTACCAGTGGAGATGTGCTACCTTGGAGCTGTACGGAAGTATTGGGGATTTATTTTTTCAAATGACCAAATCCTCGCGGTGGAAGAGTTAATCTATTGAGGAAATGAGTTGGTACACTTTAAATTTACTCAATGCGGTGGAAGATTGGATAAGTGGAACATTTACTTTTTCGAAAATTAAGTTTTTTTGGCTGTTCTTAATTATACTTTTTTTTCGCGAGGCGACATAATTTTTTGTAATTCAACCATATGCTCATTTTGTCTAAATCTTCAATCATAGATTGTTGTCTGCTCAAAAGTTGGAATCCATAATTTATTTGCCTCGGTGCCTAGCTACATCGGTAGACCGGCGAGCACGCACACCTGGGCATCGGCGTGAGGTGCTCCTCCTCCCTCCCAACATGACACCCGGAGAAGTGCAACGGACTCCCGCGGTACCCAGTGTTGATTCCCAATGTTGCCGGGACAACCGGTGAAGCAGCTTGGCACAATGTACAAAATTGTGGAATGGTTTATAGAATATCCAATGTGTACTAGCTTTGAATTTGTTTGAATTCATATTTATAAAAAATAATGATGGGACCCACCATCGTTACAAGTTTATTGTATTATAAGTCGATGTAGTGAGGGGCTTGTAATCTATAATCTTCTTAAAATTTGGTTATGTTCTTAATGATTAGGAGAAATCATGACCACCATGGATGATGGTGAAAGTGAAGAAGTTTCAACACGGATGATTAAAAGTAGATCCCGATGCAACGCACGGGCAGTTTTGCTAGTCTATATCTATACCTAATAATAAAGGAGCTAAGGTTTCTGCCAAAATTTTCGTCCAACTTTTATTTTGACCGTTTTGCCCTCCCACCAATCACCATAATACTGCACAACTGCCACCCCACGTTACATACCGGTTCGTTAATTTGGTCTCTGTTCGTCCACCGATTGCTTAGCGTTGCTTCCCCTATCTCTGGGCCGATATTTTGCTACCAGCGCCGCTGGTGCCCTCTGGCTGGGAGGAGAATCGCGGGAGGAGAGCAGGCGACTCGAAACAGTCCTCTCGCCGGACCTCAAGGCAGGCCTCGCGGTGACCGTCTCCGTGTCGAGGCCGTAGTATGCGAACACAGAAGGGATGGCCAGGGCGGCACCTAGAAAAGGGAGGGGATGGGAGGGACAGGGAGACGGCCAAAGAAGGGAGGGGCCCGGCCGCGGCCGGAGAGGGGGACGGACCTGCGGCGGTGGTTGCTGGGGGCGTTCCTGTGAAGTTGCGGCGGAAGGGAGCTGGGAGTAGTACCGCTGAAGAGAAAGGAGTGCGGGGAGAGGAGATAAAGAGGATACAGAAAGTCTCGTGTTATTTTGTTTTTCTTTCAGGAAAGTGTGTCGTGTGTCAGTGGTGATCAGTTGATTTTTCTTCTTTCAGAAGATGCTGTTGCAACAAGAAATGGACAGATGAATCGAGCGAGTAGGAGATGCTTTTCTCTGCTGTGTGGTTTACCGCTGCGTGGTCTGGGCCTGGTGTCTCGGGCTTTGAGCTGTTCGCGTCGTTTTTTATGGGCCGCGTCTGATCGATCGGAACCGAGCTAGCCATCCATGGCTACGTGAAAAATATGTCTTTATTAGTCCCACCTCGTTTTATTATAAGGAGTATCGCCCGTTTATATAGCAAGGTTTTCTGGATATCAACAAGCCAATGAAAGACGACTAAGTGAGAGGGATAATCGATGCTTAGATCAGATGAAAGGAAACAACAAGAAAGGCTGGTTGGATGGCGGCGCCTAGAGTTGGAAGGCAGGGAACAGAGAGAAGTGTGCGCCGTCCTCTCGCTTACACCCTTGGCCAAGAGGCCGGTACGGGGTTGCTGACGCTTCTATTGGACTCGAAAACTATATGGCGCCGTTCGTGGCGATTTGCGAAAACTGTACGAACCTGTGTGAGCCATTTTCGCAGCCGGCCCCTAAAACGCTATCGGGGCCGCTATGAGGTGCGCTGGTGGAAATGATCTAAGTGCATCATATGGAGCTAAATAGACACTTGCTAATTGTGCCATTTAGTCTCGAGGGAAAGGAGGATCTGCAGCCATCTTACAAACTTTCTTATTTGTGTAGAACTTAAAAAATTACCTTATTCCTATATTGCTAGAACAATTTTTATTTTTATTTTAAAGTAAACATATTTTGCTTTTTCGCAGCAACGCGCGGACAATAAAGGAGCTAAGGTTTCTGCCAAAATTTTCGTCCAACTTTTTGTTGGACGGTTTTGCCCTCCCACCAAAATACATAATACAGCAAAATACCCTTGTACCGGTTCGTTCTTTTCGGCTCCTCTAACCGAGCAGAGAACTGCTCTTCCCCGCGCATCCCACCGACCGCCTTCAGCGCTCCTCGTGCGCCTATCCCGACGCCGGCCAGGCCCTCGCCGACCACCAGCGCCGTTCCTGCGCGTCTCCCTCCGCCGTCCAGGCCCTCGCCAACTGCCAGCGCTCCTCGGGCCAGACCCTCGCCCCCAGCGCCCCTCCTGCGCGCCTCCCGCCGCCGGCCAGGCCCGCCGTGCGGGTGTACAACCATGTGCTCGATGTGCTGCTCCGGAATATCAGGCGGAGGAAGGACAGTGTGGAGCCGAATGTACAACCTGCTCATGAAGGTTGTTGTTTGAGAACGATCGGGTCAACGCCGCGCGCAGGATGCTCGATTAAATGGCTCAATGGCACAACAGCAGCTGCAGCCGGTCCTGCTCGTGACGGCGTATCCCGACCTGTGTGCGAGAGCGTCATTCCGAAAATAGGCGGGCTAAGCCTCCATGAGCACTCGAGGGCGAGCTCGGCTGATCCTAGCAGTTGCCGGTTAGGTCCAATCCCCCATTTTGCTTGACACCGAACAACGCGCCTCATCTGCCTACTTCCACATCACACAATAGTTCAACGAGATTTGGAACGACATGCTGGCAGTCTATCTGATGCAACAGATCGACTGGGCGGTCTTTCTTCTCAACGAGATGCGGGACAGCGGGAGCGAACCTAAATCTTCTCGTGAACTTACACGGTATTATGGGCATACTGAATTAGTCGTATCTTGGCTAAAGTACCAGCTTAAAAAAATGATGCAGTTTCTAAGCTACAGGTAAACGTAGATATCCAGAATCTTCTCCTTAATTGCCTGCTGAATATTTGGAGAGATGTAGTTACCTGCCACGAGTAGCTGCCCTGGAATGCAAGCAAGCCAAGTTGTTGTATCAAACGCTGGAGCTAATTGCTCGTGTCTAACTGAGAGTTGCTAACTGGAAGAGCTGCTTGCGCTGCTTCTGTCTCTAATCCCACATGGGCCACCGGGCACGTTGCTATTTTGGTGGGCCTGGTACCGACGTCAACCAATTGGATCCATTGCTACGTAAAAAGATGCTTCGGTTAGCCAATGAAGGACGGCAAGAGAGATCAGAGAAGCTCAGATGGAACTATGGAAGAAAGGCCGCGCTGAACGGAAATCGGGAATCGGGAAGTATGAGGTGTGCCGAGACATAAACTAGAGCGAGATTTGAGCCTCGATGGACGAGGTGACCTGTCTGCTTGCCGGAGGGAGCACACACGCACGGTGGGCTCGTCGCGAGTGGCGGCGCTGGGAGGAAAATCGACCGACCGAAGGAGCTTCCTCACCAACGGCCGGTTGCCCGATGCACCAAAGACAAAGGAAAAAAGGACGGCTCGTCGGGATCGCCTGGGGCTGTTTTTTCTACTGCAGGCCATCGCTGTTGGGTGCACATGTACGATTGTACAGTAGATTTGTACTTCAGAATTTTGTTATTACCATACGATGAATTTTTTTTTGCTTGCAAGGATCTACGTTTTTTGAGCACCTTTTTTGTTTTTTCCTAACTATAGCCATCATACCTATATTTTTTTGTATAAAAAGACTGCCCGGTGCAGTAACTACTTGGTATTTTTTAAACATTAGGCCGTAGCCCTGCCTTAAATTAATAAGGCCTTAACGGCAAGTACAAGATGATGTGAACAGCTTACAACATCGCGAACAAACTGCAAATAGAAAGTAAAAACAGTAAAGAACAGCTAGAAGTCGATGATGCTCTCAGCCGCGAGTGGAGCACCAGGTCAGCGACGCCGCCAATCTTTAGGAGAAGCGGCCAGTGAGGTGAGAAGAGCCTACGTCTTCTCCAGGAGGCAAACCATCGCCTGATCATCTTCTTCCATAGCCGAAAAGGGCCCCTGCCCCCTCGCCCTGGCTCGGAGGGCGCCGAACCGTCGGCCATGGAGCCGCTCACCCTAGAGCAAAGAACATGAACAAGGACCAGGCTACCACATGAACTAGAAGCCAACCTTGCCACTGCACTTCACCGCTCTCCAACAGAAGCTTTGCCACGAACACGGAATCACCCACGATGAGAGAAGCTGCTTGGTGCCGTCGTTGATGAAGAAGCTGCGATGAAGAAGGGCCCCCGGCCATCACCAAGTGAAAGATCATATCTCATTTTATATGTGTTTTGGTGTTGATGACAATGATAATATATGAACATTTCGGTTTATAAGATTTGTAGGTTATTACATTCTCTAGATGCTTAAAGAGTGAAGAGTATACAAGATATTGGAAGAGAAAAGAAAGAGAAGAAGAAAGAAAGAAAAGAGAAGGAGAAGAGAAAGAGAAAAGCAAAGGAAGAGAAGAAGGAGCGGGGGCCCTGGGCGGTACCGCCGGCCTGGCCACGGCCGGAGGCTCCGGCCATGGTACCGCCCATGGTACCGGGGGCGCGGCGAGCAGCTCTGTAAACATCCAGGGGGGTTGGAGCACCCGGCGGTACCTCGGCCGGTACCCCGGGCCGGAGGCTCCGGCCTCCCCCCCCGGACCGCGCCCTCCTGGCCACGTGGCGTCCTCCTGGTGGCCTCGCGCGCGCGCCTAGGACCGGTAGTACCGGCCCAAGCTGGCCGGTACTACCGGCCACCCTTCCCCAACGTCTCCAACGGCCGATTGGGCTGCCCTTTTTAAGGGCTTCTTCTCCATTGAGCTAGGGTTGCTCATTCCCCCTTCTAAAAAGACATACACCATTGTTGAGCCACCAAGAATATCAAATCCATCGGATCTCCTTCCTCAACCACCCAAATCCCTTGTGCTTTGGAGAATCGACGGAGAAGACCCCGATCTACATCCTCACCGAAGCGTTTTTCATTTCCCCTCTTATGCTTGAGGGCCCCCTTGCTAGTGTTCCTCTTTGGATCCCTAGTGGTTGTTGTTGATGTATGTTTGTTGATTTGTTGTGTTGTAACAGATTTGGGAGCCTCCAATTTGGTTGTGGATGTGTGCCCCAAGAACCTTGTAAAGGCCCGGTTTCCGCCTCGAGGAAATCCCTTAGTGGAAGTGGGCTAGGCCTTCGTGGCGTTGCTCACCGGAGATCCGAGTGAAGCCTTCGTGGTCGTTGGTTTGGCTTTCGTAGCAACCACACTCCTCCAAACGTAGACGTACCTTCTTGCAAAGGAAGGGAACTACGGGAATCATCTCCGTGTCATCGCGTGCTCCACTCTCGGTTACCTCTATCCCACTCTATCTCTATATTGCTTAGATATATCTTGCTTAGTTGTTAGCCTTGTCATATAGGTAAATTCACCTAGTTGCATATCTAGAGAATTTACCTTTCGTGTCAAGCCTAAATTGAAAAAGAACTAAAAATTGGTTAGCACCTATTCACCCCCCCCTCTAGGTGCGGCATACGATCCTTTCAATTGGTATCGAGGCCTCGGCTCTTATTTCGGGCTTAACCGCCTAAGAGTATGCCGGACGAGGAGCCCTCGGTAGGGGCCGCCAAGTCGGTCTCCGTGGAAGACTTCAATTCATTGAAGTCCTCCATGGAAGCCCAAATGGAAAGCATGAAAAAGATGATTGCCGAGCTTTTGGCTCCGGCCCTTCCCAAGGCTCCTAGTGTAGAGGTAAAAGACACGGGTGCGTTAGATGATGGAGAGGCTTCGGACTTACCCTCATCTACCAAACCCGTGGAAGGTGACAACTTAAACACTATCAAATCCACAAGTGCATCTCCTAGGGGAACTAGTGGAGGTGAAAGCTACAATCGAGTAGCTCCACCTTTCCTATCTCCCGATATACCGGTTCCCCATCCCCATTTAAACATTCGGGGCGACCCACCTAAGTTTTCCGTTGATAATTTCGATACTTGGCAATTTGAGTTCCGCTCTCATGTTTGTAGTGCTTCCAATGAACTATGGAGAATCATCTTGGAGGGCTTCAAGCCATACAACCCCGACAAGTTGACTAGAAGAGAAGCAATTGATAGTCAACTCAACAACACCGCCCTTCACATGATTCAAACTAGTGTGGGGACTCCGGAATTGCATCGTGTCCGGAACTACACCACCGCCAAGGAAGCTTGGGACGGATTGGCCGCTAGTTGCATTGTGTAAGGGTATTTTACCCTTATCCATTATTTTGGTAACAATGACACCGTGCTAGTGTATTTGTACTAATACATGACTACTAGATGATTCTCAGGTATTAGCCAAAGAGGTATAAAGATGTATCAATGGAACAAGAAGGCTAAAGGTGACCCCCCCATTTCAACAACAATCAAAAAGGGGTTACAGGAGAAATCCGGTCACCTGCCCGGTCCAACCGGGCCAGCAACCGGCCAGTCCGGCGTACGAGCCGGTCGACCGGTCGGAAACCGGGCTCCACGGGAGGACCGGCGGCTCCGGCTCGCGGCCCGGTCGACCGGGCTCCCGGCCGGCCGGTCCGGCACCACGTCCGGTCGACCGCTCGGAAACCGGGCAGCAACCGGGCAGCAACCGGACAAGCTCCAGGACGACGCAAAGGTGCTCCGGTCACCGGTCCGGTCCTAACCGGCCTCACGACCGGGCTGTCCGGTCCGTGGTCCGGTCCGACCGGGTTTGTCGGGAAGAATGCCGAGGTGGCAAGTGGCAACGGCCGGATTTTGAAGAACACTATAAATACCCCTTCTTCTACCTTGGAAGGGTTAGGCAACATACTATAAACTGTTCTTGAGCTCTCTCTCTCTTACTCCATTGCTAGAAACACCAAAAGCCTCGGATCTCCCTCCTCCTCCACCCAAACTCAAATCCCTCCGGGAATCACTAGAGGAGGACCCGATCTACCGTTCTACCAAGCCAAATCTCATACCCCCTTGTATTCATTGAGAAGCTTGCTTCCTAGGGTTCCTTGGAAACCCTAGGTGGGCAAGAGGAGTCCGGAAGCATCCGGGCTGTGGATTTGCTCCGGGCAAGATTGTGAAGGTTTGGAGGCTACCTCAAAGTCTACCACAAGTGAGTGAGCTATTCCTTCGTGGGATAGGCTCCGGAGAATAGGGTGAGCCTTCGTGGCGCGGGGAATCCTTCGTGGGACCTCCACTCCTCCAAACGTGACGTACCTTGTTGCAAAGCAAGGGAACACGGGAATACATCCTCGTCTCCGCGTGCTATCGGTTATCTCTAACCGAACTCCTTACTTGTGATTTAACTGCTTGTGAGAGCCTTCGTGCTTGAGTTAGTTGTATCCTCATATAGGTTGCTTCACCTAGTTTGCATTAGGCTCATCTTTATATTCCGCAAAGCCTAATATTGCAAAGAAAGAATTAAAATTTGTAGAAACCTATTCACCCCCCTCTAGGTTTACCATCTCTATACTTTCAATTGGTATCGAGCTCTGGACTCTTATTAAGGGCTTCACCGCCTTAAGAGTGAGATGGATAAACTCTTCGAGGGTCTAGATGACGACTCTAACCTTTCGGTTAAAGAGATGAAATCTAGATTCTTGGCATATGATGCCGAGAAGAAGAAAAAGGAGGATGAGCTACAAAACCAAATGACAGAAATGTCTTCCATGCTTAAGAACCTAACTGCGGGTGGGACTCTTAGTGGGGCTTCGGCTTCTAAAGAATCCTACCACGATGTTAACCATGACTATCCCAAAAACACTTCACCCATGCCTCATATAAACCATAGTGGGACCGTTCCCCATTACGATGGAACTCACTTTCCACATTGGAAATCTGCTATGGAATCTCATATTCGCAGCTGCAGTGTGGAGCTATGGGAACTCATTGTTCATGGACATCGGGAGCCACAAGATCCTACTCGGTTGACCTCCACCGAGTTCTACAACCGTCAACTCAATGCATCCGCACGTGACAAGATTAGAAGTGGCATCAACCGCAAGCTTCTAGATCAAGTCGATGACATTGTCTCCGCTAAAGAGTTGTGGGATCGGATCGTAGTACTACAAGAGGGAACCGATTTGATCCAATCATCTCTCTATGAGACCGCAAAGCAAGAGGCCTACCGAGTTCATGATTCGAGATGGAGAATGCTGTATTCAATGCCTATGCTAGGCTTGGTGCTCGAAAGTTAGGGTCAAGGGACTTGGTGCTTGAGAAGTACAATGACGGATTCGAGATGAACGAAGCCTTCATAAAATCCAAGGTCATTGCTATGATTGCCGTCAAACAAGAAGACACCAACCTTGGACTCAACTTGCAAATCATGACCAAGAGTGCCGATCTCAACTCCGATGATCTAGTCTCCTATGTGGCCGCCAATGAAAACATGGCCAAAGCCGGAAAGAGGCTCAAGGCAATGAACCGTGTTGATGAAGCCTCACACAACCATGAAGCGTCACACAACCTTGCTCTCAAGGCTAGAGCTGACCATGGAGGAGAAGAAGAATATGAAATTGAAGAAGATGAGGAGATGACTTCAACTAGTGACATCGTCACTGACTTTGCCTTCTTTGCCAAGAAGTACAAGGGAAAGTTGCCTACACTCCTCAATGACAAGAAGAAGAAGAGAACTTGCTACAATTGTGATGAAGATAGCCACTTTGCAAACGAGTGCCCTTATGAGAAAAGGGTAGACAAGCCAAGATTCATCAAAGGGGTCAAGCCAAGATTGAAGCCAAACCCAATCAACGATCGATTCAAGAAGAACAAGGGAAGAGCTTTTGTTGGAGCCGAGTACTTGTCCGATGATGAAGAAGAAGATGAGGAGAAGATGGCCGGGGTGGCCGGTTTGGCCTACTCCGAGCCCGGGTCACTCTTCACATATGACTACTCCAAGGACTACTCCACGGAGAATGATATTGGTTCCTCCTTCATGGCAAGAATCACTCTAGAGGATGACTCCGATGACTCTTCCTCCTCTTCAATCGTTGGCTCTTGTCTTATGGCAAGGGAAACCAAGGTAATGGAATCCCCACCTTCCCTATCTAGTGTTCTTGATAATGAAAATGAAAATCAAGATGAACTAAGTGTGCTTAAGGAACTTTACAATGTTAGATGCACCCTTCGTGGTAAAGCTCTTGTCAAGTTTGATTTCTTGATGGACTCTCTCAAAGAAAAGGATGAGTCCATTGAGGAATTAGAATATCAATTGGATGAAAAGGAACGGAGATTCAATCTCCTAAGACAAGAGCTAAAAACCGAAAGGTGCATATCTCAAGGCCTTAAGCAACAAATTGAAACCTATGAACTTGATAAAGTTAAGGATCTAGAAACTATTGATAGGGCTCAATCTTTGACTCAAGTGCTCCATACCTCAAAGGAGGAACTTGAAGTTGCTCATGCTTCTCTCACTAGGGATCTTGACCACCTTGAAAGAGCTAACAAGCTTGTAAAGGATGAGCTCAAGAAACTTGGAGAGAACCATGACCTACTCCAAGAAACCTACATGAAAGCACTTGAATCAATGAAGGATCCCATTGTTGTTGAAAAGCATGCTAGTTCCCCTACATCTTTTACTAATGAGCATGCTAAGCTTGTTGAGGAACATGTTCGTTTACAAGAGGAACTCTCTTTGCATGTTGAGACCAATGCATATCTTGAATCCTTGGTGACTAAATATGGTCTCGACTATCATCCTAATGAATCCTCTTGTGAGCATGCATCTATTCTTGAGGAAAATGTTAGGTTAACAAAGGAACTTGCAAAGTTCACCACCGCCAAGAACAAGATGGGATTGGATGACCTCTTGAGTAAGCAAAGGTCAAACAATCAAAAGTATGGACTTGGATATGTTCCCAAGTCTCACAAGAAGAACAACTACAAGAAGGAGAAACCCGCTCAAGATAAGAACAAGAAGGTCACTAATAATGGCAAAGCCTCAAGGGGCAAAGCCACTAGTGGTGACCGCACGGGGCCAAACGATCACTATGCATTATTTGTTGATTATTATGGTGATGTTTATGCTAACTATGTTGGCCCTCCTAATGGCTATGCTTATAGAGGGTACTCAATTTGGGTACCAAAAGATATTGTTGCCATTGCAAAGGAACCCATTAATCGATGGGTTCCTAAATCCTCTACTTGATTTTGTAGGGGTATTCCTCCGGTGGTCCAAAATGGGTGTTTGATAGTGGATGCACCAATCATATGACCGGAGGAAAAGGTGTGCTTGATCAATTCATTGAAGATATCAACAAGAAGTCAAGCATTACCTTTGGTGACAACTCAAAGGGAAAGGTACTTGGGTATGGCAAGGTAGCAATCTCTAAGGACTTGTGCCTTGAGACGGTTATGCTTGTTGAACACCTTGGCTATAACTTACTTTCTATATATCATCTTGCCGATGCCGGTTACAATTCATATTTCACTAAATATTATGTGCAAGTCTTTAGGAGTGACAATCTCAAATTGGTCCTTGTTGGATATGTGGAGAACAACCTTTATGTGGTTGACCTCTCGAAAGAGAGCCCCTCCTTCTCCACATGTCTAATGGCGGCCAAGCATGACGAAGGTTGGTTGTGGCATCGCCGCCTTGGTCATGTTAACATGAGGAATCTTAAACAACTCCTAAAGGGTGAGCATATTGTGGGACTAACCGGCGTTTCTTTTGAGAAAGATCGTGTTTGTAGTGCATGTGTAGCCGGAAAGCAACTCAAGAAGAAGCATCCCATCAAGAGTATTGTCTCCACATCTAGGCCTTTGGAGCTCCTTCATTTGGATCTCTTTGGGCCATCACATTATGATACTCTTGGTGGGAGCAAGTATGGACTTGTCATTGTTGATGATTACTCAAGATACTCTTGGGTCTTTCTCCTCAAGACTAAGGACGAGACCCATAGAGAGTTCATCACCTTCGCCAAGAAAGCTCAACGTATGTATGAATCCGAGATCAAGGCAATTAGGACCGACAATGGCACCGAGTTCAAGAACTACACTATTCAAGAGTTTGTTGATGATGAGGGCATCAAGCATGAGTTTTCGGCGCCATACACCCCTCAACAAAACGGTGTTGTTGAAAGGAAGAACCGGACTATCATTGAGATGGAAAGAACCATGTTGAGTGAATTCAACTCACCCCACAACTTTTGGGGAGAAGCCATCTCTACGGCCGTCCACTACTCCAACCGGCTCTTCCTCCGTCCCCTCCACAACAAAACCCCATACGAGCTCCTTACCGGTAATGATGATGATCCATCTAGTGCCATCAAGCATATGGGCATTGGACACATCCGGCCCATGGAGGTTCATAATGATGATCAAGATGATGGAGTAGATGTTTCAAGCACGCCACAAGTGGAGCCTAGCTCAACTCAAGACGAACCATCATGTGCAACTCAAGAACCATCCTCTACTCAAGATGAGTCACAATCCGAAGAACAAGAAGAATATCCTCATTCCATGGAGCAAGATCATGATGACGATCAAGAAACATCCTCAACTCATGATCAAGCTCAAATGGTCCCTCATGATCAAGTACTAGCAAGAGATGAATTCATTGATCATGAAGGAACCATTCGGAAGATCAAGGCCGCTACAAGGGCAAGCGACATGAAAGTGGATCAAGTCCTTGGTAGCATTTCAAGAGGAGTGGTAACTCGTAGACACCATGCATTACTTATCACTTATTGTCAACATCATGCTTTTGTGTCTAGTTTTGAGCCACTCAAGGTACATGAAGCCTTGGTCGATCCGGATTGGGTAATTGCCATGCAAGAAGAATTGGAGTGTTTCACTCGCAATGAAGTATGGTCTCTAGTTGAGAGACCCAAGGATCATCGCATCAATGTCATTGGGACCAAATGGGTATTCAAGAACAAGCAAGATGAAAATGGCATTGTTATACGAAACAAAGCAAGGTTAGTGGCGCAAGGGTTTGCCCAAATAGAAGGTATGGATTTTGAGGATACCTTTGCGCCGGTAGCCCGTCTTGAAGCTATTCGTCTTTTGCTTGCATTTGCATCTTTCCACAATTTCAAATTATATCAAATGGATGTGAAAAGTGCATTTTTGAATGGTCCCCTAAAAGAAACCGCATATGTGGCACAACCCCGGGTTTCGAAGACCCATGCCGACCCAACCACGTGTATTTACTCCATAAGGCACTCTACGGTCTCAAGCAAGCTCCACGTGCTTGGTATGAGTTCCTTAGGGATTTCTTACTACATGATGGGTTTTGCATGGGTACGGTCGATTCCACCCTTTTCACCAAGCGGGTTAAAGGGGGTGGCCTCTTTATATGTCAAATATATGTTGATGATATTATCTTTGGTGGAACTAACCCCAATCATAACAAAGCTTTTGAGCTATTGATGACTAGGAAATTTGAGATGTCCATGATGGGAGAGTTGAAGTTCTTTCTAGGCTTCCAAGTGAGGCAACTTGCAAAAGGCACCTTCATCTCTCAAGAAAAATATGTGAAGGACATGCTCAAGAAATTCAACATGACCAATGCGAGTCCAATGAAGACACCCATGCCCGTAAAGGGGCAACTTGGTTCATGTGACGGTGAGAAGGATGTGGACATAAAGGTATACCGCTCCATGATAGGATCCTTGCTCTACCTTTGTGCCTCTAGGCCGGATATCATGCTAAGTGTAGGGATGTGTGCTCGTTTTCAATCCGCTCCCAAGGAGAGCCATTTAGTGGCGGTCAAACGGATACTAAGATACCTTGTTCTCACTCCTACTCTCGGGCTATGGTATCCAAAGGGGTCAACCTTTGAACTCATTGGCTATTCGGATTCCGATTGGGCCGGTGATAAGGTTGATCGGAAGTCTACCTCCGGGGCTTGCCAATTTATTGGCCGGTCATTAGTGAGTTGGTCATCCAAGAAACAAAACTCCACCGCCCTATCCACCGCCGAAGCCGAATACATATCCGCGGCATCTTGTTGCACTCAATTGTTATGGATGAAGCAAACCTTGAAAGACTATGGTGTGTCTCTTGGTACGGTGCCTCTTCTTTGTGACAATGAAAGTGCAATAAAGATCGCCAACAACCCGGTTCAACATTGTCGCACCAAACATATTGACATTCGCCATCACTTCCTACGTGATCATGTTGCCAATAAGGATATTGATCTCACTCATGTGGGAACAACCTACCAATTGGCGGATATTTTCACTAAGCCTTTGGATGAAGCCCGCTTTGTTAACTTGAGAGGAGAACTTGGTATTCTTGATCCTAAAAACTTGGATTGATTAACTTCTTGCACTATATTCTTGCATTTATCTAGCTATCTAGCTTAGAGGCATAGCACATATGGGGATAGTCATCTTACCATGTCTTGGTATGATGCATACCTATGTGTGCAACATAAATAGACCCAATGTCATTATATGGACCCAAGCATGTCTCTTCGAGGTCTCATGACATTTGCGCTTTCACATAGGGGGAGTAATCCCCGCCCCTCATTGAGCCTTCATTACAAATTGATGTGACTATATAAGGCCAAATGATCTTATTGCAAAAATCATTCCAAAATGACTTATGATTCTTGATATACACTTCGAATCATGCCCATTGTTGCTATTCACATCTTGTTTGGATTTTCTCTCCAATGGGTATGCCTAGAGGACTTTGTGTTTTCCAACCCCATGTCTATGCTCCTCTCATCATCATCTATCTATCTATATGTACATGTCATCATTTGAGCACTCACACACATTACACAAAGCATAGGGGCAAAAACGAGGCAAAATTAGAAAATTCTGGGCTGGCCGGTCCCTGGTCCGGTTGGACCGGGTCCCTGACCGGACGGTCCGGTTTCCGAGCGGTCGACCGGAGTCTGAGCCGGGTCAGCCGGTCACCAGCCCGGTCTGACCGGACTCCCGACCGGCCGTGCGGGCTGTTATGTTTTGAAGAGGATACCCCTTGGGGATCTTCTTCCTCATTATCCCCCACCTCTGAAACCTCCATGGCCGCCGCCTCCACCATCTCCACCACGTCCTAGGCACTTCCCACCACTAGCTTCTCCCCAAACTTCACACAAACATAGATCGGGACCTCTCAAGCATCTTCACCCAAGGATTTGGTCCCTCTCAAGCTATTTTGGGAGATCTTGGGGATTTGGTCCTCAAGGCTTTTCCACGTGTTCTTCTTGCTCTCTTGGGCAACAAGGACAATGTCTTCGGGTAAATTTCCCTTTCATCCCATCTCCTTCGTGTTTTCCCTCTCCCATTGTCACATCTTGAGGAAAATTGAGAAAACTTAGGGTTAGGGTTAGGGTTTGTAAAGTCCTCATGCCTTTAGAGTGTCTCACACCACAATGCACTTCTCCACTACATTGCTATAGTCTATATTCAAGTTTATGAGCTTTTGCATGGTTTTGTGGTAGAAAATCTGGGCACATCATCACAACTCGATATACCCGGTCACTCGCCCGGTCGACCGGCCGCTCAACCGGCCGGCCCGGTTCAGGGCCCGGTCATCGGTCGGAAGCCGGCCAGTCCGGTCTGCCGTCCGGTTTGGCCGGCACCTGCGAGACCGAGCTGCCCAGTTTTCGCACAATTTCATCATTACACTTGAATATATGCTATGCTCTCTTGGTTTCTCTCTTACTGATGACATGTACACTTACCCCACTGCTATCCTTGCTATATTTTCTCATTCACAGGAAGTTGGAGTGGTGAGCCACCACGTGGCAGTGTTCCCAAGAGGGGAAGGATTGATCCTCCTCGTCGTTCTAGTGGCCGCGTTCCTCCTCAAGCTCAGCAGGATACTGACATTGGCAGCTCAGCTCGGGGTCGAACCAAGTCTGTTGCTACCAAGCACAAGGATAAGCAAGTTGTCCACGAGGATGATGAGGTAGTGCCAACCATGAATGTTGGGCTTGCAAACCGTCTTGAGTGGCAGGAATGGAGGACAGTGAATCCGTATCGCTTCAAGGAGCCCACTTACACTCGTTCGGACAAGGCCTTCGGACCAACACACAAGCAGCCCTGCGGGAGGGTTTCTATGATTCTCATGAGTTCATGAAGCATGGTAATATTGTATCACCCAAGGCCATCAATCCTGACGAGCTTAGATCGCATGAAGCCACAAAGTACTCGTTTTGTGGTTCAAACTTTGAAGGGTGCTGGGATTGTTTGACCTCGTGTGCCTCAAGCCGGATGATACCCAAGATGATCCCATCTTTTGTCCTCTCCTTGTCCGCCAGTTTCACTGCACTGTCTTCTTTCATGATGATGAGGACCGTACCCTCACCTGGATGACTGGCAAGACCAAGTACTCATGCTCCTACTCTCAGTTCCGTGCAGCCATGGGTTGTGGTGATGACAGTAATCCCGGATACAGGATTCATTCACGGTCCAGGCTTACAAAGGGTGACATCTCTTTCTGCTATCCTGCGAACCCTACACCTGGACCTCCCACTATCTCCGGGATGTACTACTCCTATCCGGTACTTGCCAAGCTGTTCCGTGAGAACCTCATCAGCAAGTCTGGCGACCACAGTGAAGTCCGGAACTATCACCTCAACTTGATGTACTATTGCCATCCGGACAGGGTAAGGAAGATTGATGGCTGTGATCTCATCTACTGTGAACTAAAGAGAGCCATTATGGACCGCATGACTCCTAACTACGCCCAGTATGTTCAGCGGCTCATCAACTACGTTGTTCCCGCTCCTCGGAACGTTCGTGGTGAAAGAGTCATCATGGACCTCTTCGGGTTTCCCATTCAGGAGGCCACTCGTCCAGACGTTCCCTCCATGATGCCCACCTCTGAGCGCCGCTCCAAGGCACACCATGATCATGAGGCTAGCTCCAGTCAGTCTCGGCGCTCCCAGCATGGGGCTGCTCGTTTCTTCACATGCATGTTCCAAATGTGCAAGAACGGTAATGATGTTGCACATCGGACTCTGTCTATGACTCGGGAGACACGGAGGCGCCGGAATGAATTCATGGCCTCAAGGAACCACCCTGTTCCTCCTCCTCGGACCCGAGATGGAGCCCGTGGTAGCTCCTCGGTGGGAGATGCCTCTTCTTACCGATGAGATGCTTCGAACTTCGACTACTCCGTGTACGCTCATGGTGCTCTTCCTACTAGGATGGCTCGTGCTCCCACTCCTACTGCGATGATGCTTTGCGAGGATGCTGATGATAATGCGGGTGATGATGATGATGCGGATGATGATGCACGCGAGAGCTCCTCCTCGCTTGGCTTTGGTCACTACTGATGGGTGCGATAGTATCTCTCCTCTTTTCTTCGCCTTTTTGGTGTTCCGATGCCAAAGGGGGAGAAGAGAGTAGAGTCTAGGAACCACGGGGTTCTTTGAGTGCCACAAGCCATGGGAGTTGCCTTATTTGGATTTTATATGGCTTGTGCTTGTTTACTTTGAGTTTTTCAAGAACTATTTGCTATTTCCAATAACTCATGTATGGATGTGTATGGACGACTATTATGTGTGCTACTCTATGTTAGGATGTTTATGTGTGTTATGCTTATATATCTTGATATGCACATCTCCATACCATGCTTGTTTCCTAAAGATATTGGGGGAGCTTCTCATGTTTCACAAGTGGTGCACTTTGCATTCAAACGCAAATTCTCCAAGTGCACACACTATGGGGGAGCTTTTTCGTAATATCTTATATGGAATCAAGGTTTAGAGCTTATCATAATATCTATTTGTGACTCTAGCTCGGTTTGTCATCGTATACCAAAAAGGGGGAGATTGTAAGGGTATTTTACCCTTATCCATTATTTTGGTAACAATGACACCGTGCTAGTGTATTTGGACTAATACATGACTACTAGATGATTCTCAGGTATTAGCCAAAGAGGTATAAAGATGTATCAATGGAACAAGAAGGCTAAAGGTGACCCCCCATTTCAACAACAATCAAAAAGGGGTTACAGGAGAAATCCGGTCACCTGCCCGGTCCAACCGGGCCAGCAACCGGCCAGTCCGGCGTACAGGCCGGTCGACCGGTCGGAAACCGGGCTCCACAGGAGGACCAGCAGCTCCGGTCTGTGGCCCGGTCGACCGGGCTCCTGACCGGCCGGTCCGGCACCACGTCCGGTCGACCGCTCGGAAACCGGGCAGCAACCGGGCAGCAACCGGACAAGCTCTAGGACGACGCAAAGGTGCTCCGGTCACCAGTCCGGTCTAACCGGCCTCACGACCGGGCTGTCCGGTGCACGTGGTCCGGTCTGACCGGGTTTGTCGGGAAGAATGCTTGAGGTGGCAAGTGGCAACGGCCAGATTTTGAAGAACACTATAAATACCCCTTCTTCTACCTTGGAAGGGTTAGGCAACATACTATAAACTGTTCTTGAGCTCTCTCTCTCTTACTCCATTGCTAGAAACACCAAAAGCCTCAGATCTCCCTCCTCCTCCACCCAAACTCAAATCCCTCCAGGGAATCACTAGAGGAGGACCCGATCTACCGTTCTACCAAGCCAAATCTCATACCCCCTTGTATTCATTGAGAAGCTTGCTTCCTAGGGTTCCTTGGAAACCCTAGGTGGGCAAGAGGAGTCCGGAAGCATCCGGGCTGTGGATTTGCTCCGGGCAAGATTGTGAAGGTTTGGAGGCTACCTCAAAGTCTACCACAAGTGAGTGAGCTATTCCTTCGTGGGATAGGCTCCGGAGAATAGGGTGAGCCTTCGTGGCGCGGGGAATCCTTCGTGGGACCTCCACTCCTCCAAACGTGACGTACCTTGTTGCAAAGCAAGGGAACACGGGAATACATCCTCGTCTCCGCGTGCTATCGGTTATCTCTAACCGAACTCCTTACTTGTGATTTAGCTGCTCTGTGAGAGCCTTCGTGCTTGAGTTAGTTGTATCCTCATATAGGTTGCTTCACCTAGTTTGCATTAGGCTCATCTTTATATTCCGCAAAGCCTAATATTGCAAAGAAAGAATTAAAATTTGTAGAAACCTATTCACCCCCCCTCTAGGTTTACCATCTCTATACTTTCACATTGGAAGTGAGAGCACAAGGAGGAACAAGTATAATGCTCTTAAGAATAAAGCCGAAGGATTCATGAGGCTACCGGATGAAGATCATGAACTCATGTATGGAAGACTTGTCACGGTTGCCGATGCCTTCCGGCTTATTGGTGCCACTCACATCAATGACTCTTGGATAAAGGAGAAGTATATTGAATGCATGATGCCATTTGCACCCATTGATGTCAAGACTCTTGTGGGAAGGGAATGCTATTCCTCTCTCACCGCTCAACAAGTCGTGCACGAGATGCAAGCTCTCAAGGTGCTTGAGGAAACCTCTCATGATTCTCTCAATCGTGCTATTGGGATGGCAAAAGGTTCCAACCTTGCCTTGGTGGCCAACTCCGGTGAAGAAGTGATTCCTCAAGAATCTTATAGGGCATCTTGGAGTATGTCCTATCCGGAAGATTTGCAATGCCACTACCATGATCACATGGCCTTCCATGCCAAATCCTTTTGGGTTGATCCCTCCAAGGCCAAGGAAGACAACATCAAGAGGAACAACAAAAGTGGTTTCACTAGCTTTGGTCCAAAGACAAGATCTTGCTACAATTGTGATGACAAGCGCCACTTCATTGCCGAATGCCCCTATGAAAATAGAGAGCTTCATAATGGAAGGCTCATTCCCAAGGACAAGAGCAAGGACACCAAGGGCAAGTATTCAAAAGCCCCCAACAAGAAGTTCTACAACAACAAGACCAAGAAGGGCAAGAGGCCCTCAAGAGTTGTGCTAGTAACAAGGGAAGAATATTCATCCGATGAAGTTGAAAGTTCTAGTGGTGATGAAGATGAAGAAAGCTCAAAGGAATTGGCCGCCATCGTCACCACCAACATACCCTCTTCATCTCTCTTTGAATCTCCCAATGAGAACCCTCCTATCAAGAATGCACATTGCTTCATGGCAAGGTCCACCTTGGACACATCCATCGTGCTATCAACTCAAGAAGAGTATACCTCCGGAGATGATGATGTTGATGATGAAGAAGATGCATCCTCCAATGGATTGGTCGCTCTTGCCTCCCTCTCCACTAACTCTTCATCACCAAGTGAATCCCCCAATGAGGTCATCCTTGTGGAGGAAGAAAGTTGCCTCATGGCTAAATCCTCCGAGGTATCATCTCCCAACCCCTCTATTCCTAACATATCTAGTGAACTAGGGGTTGATGATGCTAGTCTAAAAGTGAAACAAGAAATGCTAGATTTTGATGATTTCATTCTCAACCTACAAGGTAACACTAAAAAGCATGTTTCAAACCTCATGATTCGTTTAGCTCAACAAAGTGCTATGCTTGAGAAAAAGGGTCAAATAGAGAGAGAAGACTCTCTCGAAATCCATGCTCTTAAAAATGCTCTTGAGGAATGTCAAGAAACCATAGCTTCTCTTGAAGAGAGGTTAGAAAATATTGAAGAGCCTCAAGATAAAATCAACAAGCTCACTAAAGCTAGAGATCTTGCTAGGGCTAAGAATAAAGTGTTTACAAAGGAAAAGGCCCAATTTGGGGTTGATCATGAGAAACTTGTGAAGGATCTAGATGAACTAGACAAAGCTCACAAAGCTTTGAAGAGTGAATACACTCTCCTATCCAAGTCGTTTGAGCAACTTCAAATTAGGCTTGCTACATATGATGTGCCTAGTTCCTCTACTCCTCTATGTGATCATGCAAATATTGTTGAGGAAAATGCTAGGTTGAAGGATGAACTTGCTAAGGCCTCCTCTCCCCAAAGTAACCTTTCTTTGGATGATCTCTTGAGTAAGCAAAGATCAAACAATGGGAAGGAGGGCCTTGGTTTTAAAGCCAAGGCAAAGAAGGCAAACAAGCAAAAGGCCAAGCCCGCACAAGAAAAGAAGAAAGAAGTCACTAATGGTGAAGCCTCCAAGGGCAACACCATGAATGATGATGATGCGGGAATTGCTAACCCTCACTATGTTTTATTTAAAGATTATTATGGTGATATTTATGCTAAATATGTTGGCCCATATGATGGTTATATTGCTTGGTCTATTTGGGTCCCAAAGACCCTTGTTGCTAACAAAAGAGGACCCATTGCGAAATGGGTACCTAAATCCAAGAATTGATCTCATGTAGGACTATGCCGCAGGAGGTTCAAAATGGGTACTTGATAGTGGATGTACAAGTCATATGACCGGCGGCAAGAACCTCGTCAAGGAGTTGAGGCCTAACATTAATGATATCACCGTCTCCTTTGGCGATAATTCTACATCCGAGGTATTGGGTTTTGGCAAGGTTGTGGTTGCACACAACATTACTCTTGTGGATGTCATGCTTGTCAAAACCCTTGGTTACAATTTGCTTTCCGTTTCCGCCCTTGGCAAGATGGGTTTCGCCGTCTTTATTGATAATGATATTGTGGTCCTCTTGTGGAGCAAGACTCTAAAAGTCGCATTCGTTGGGTATCGCGAACACAACTTGTATGTGGTGGACTTTTCGGGGACCACCACGTCAAGTGCGATGTGCCTATTCGGAAAGGCGGACGTGGGTTGGTTGTGGCATCGCCGCCTAGCCCATGTCAACATGAGAACTTTGCAAAGTCTCCACAAGGGGAACCATATTGTGGGACTAATGGAAAATGTGTCTTTTGCCAAAGATCGTGTTTGTAGGGCTTGTGTTGAAGGCAAAATGCATGACTCTCCGCATCCAAGCAAGACCATTATCTCTTCCAAGAGGATCTTGGAGCTCCTTCATGTGGATCTCTTTGGTCCCGTTACTCATGCAAGTCTTGGTGCGAAGAAACATTGCTTGGTGATTGTCGATGACTACTCAAGATACACTTGGGTCTACTTTCTCAAGACGAAAGATGAGACTCAACAAATATTCATTGACTTTGCTACCGAGGTGCAACGCCAACACAACCTCCTCATTATGGCAATAAGAAGTGACAACGGCTCCGAGTTCAAGAACTACACACTCAATGATTTTCTTAGTGATGAGGGGATTCGTCATCAATATTCCGTTGCTTACACCCCTCAACAAAATGGTGTTGCGGAGAGGAAGAACCAGGACTCTTATGGATATGGCAAGGTTTATGATGGCGGAGTATAAATCCCGCTATAACTTTTGGGCCGAAGCCATCTCCACCGCTTGTCACTCCTCCAACCGGCTCTATCTCCGCAAGGGCTTGAACAAGACTCCATATGAAATACTCACCGGGAACAAGCCTAATATCTCATACTTCAAGGTGTTCGGGTGTAAGTGTTTCTACAAAATCAAAGGAGTTCGTTTATCTAAATTCGCTCCTAAAGCTTTGGAGGGTATATTTGTTGGTTACGGTGCCGAATCTCACACTTATAGAATCTTTGATGTATCCTCCGGGATTATCATTGAATCTTGTAGTGTGAAGTTCGAAGAAAATGATGGCTCCCAAGTGGGGCAAGTTGATGTTTGTGCAGGTGATGAAATACCTCAAGATGCCATAGTAAGAATGGGTGTGGGATTTTTCCGCCCCATTGAGGGACACGGTGTGGCGTCTCGGGAAGAACTATGCTCTACCACGGTGGAGCCCTCATCTTCTCAACATCAACAAACCCCATCAAGTGAAGCAAATGATGCACCAACCCAAGAACAAGAACAAAACCCTCCCTCTAGTGTGCAAGATCAAGGTCAAGATCAACCAAGAATTCATGATGGTTCCGACGAGTATCCATTTGATATTTGCTCCGCACCAAATGATGTCCAAGATCAAGCACATGATGTTGAGCACTCACAAGAAATTGTGGTTGCTCAAGTGGAAGGTCAAGACGGGGACCCAAATGATCAAGTTGATCAAGTGACACCTCCAAGGCCAAGAAGAACCAAGGAGGAGATCGAGACCCGTCGACTAGCAAGAAGAGAAAGGCAACTTGAGCGTCTTGGACACACACATGACAAGGTTCTTGGTGATGTAAGGGCAAAGGTTTCCACAAGAAGGCAATTGGCGAATTTTAGCCATCATCATGCTTATATCTCCTTAGTGGAACCCAAGAAAGTATTTGAAGCCCTTGAAGATTCGGATTGGTTGGAAGCTATGCATGAAGAACTCAATAACTTCAAGCGCAACAAAGTGTGGACTTTAGTAAAGAAGCCTAAGGAGTGCCGCAATGTTATAGGCACTAAATGGATTTTCAAGAACAAGCAAGATGAGTTTGGAAATGTTGTGAGGAACAAGGCAAGATTGGTGGCTCAAGGGTTCTCTCAAGTTGAGGGAATTGACTTTGGGGAAACCTATGCTCCCGTGGCTCGCCTTGAGTCCATCCGTATCCTTCTTGCTTATGCATCGCATCATAACTTTAAGTTGCAACAAATGGATGTGAAAAGTGCTTTTCTTAATGGTCCTTTGCATGAAGAGGTTTATGTTAAGCAACCCCGGGGTTCGAGGATCTCAACTTTCCTAACCATGTCTACAAGCTTGATAAAGCACTTTATGGTCTCAAACAAGCTCCTAGAGCTTGGTACGAGCACCTTAAGGAATTGTTGGTAGACCGTGGGTTTGATGTTGGGCTAATCGACCCCACTCTTTTTACTAAGAGGGTTAATGGGGAGCTTTTCGTTTGCCAATTATATGTTGATGATATTATATTTGGGTCTACTAACAAAGCTTTCAATGATGAATTCTCAAAGCTTATGACCGATAGGTTTGAGATGTCTATGATGGGAGAGATGAAGTTCTTCCTTGGTTTTGAGATCAAGCAATTGAGGGAAGGAACCTTCATCAACCAAGCAAAATATCTCCAAGACATGCTCAAGAGGTTCAAGATGACCGAGATGAAGGGTGTGGCCACTCCTATGGTTACCAAATGTCATCTTGCTCTAGATCCCAATGGTAAAGAGGTGGATCAAAAGGTATATCGCTCCATGATTGGATCCTTGCTTTACCTTTGTGCATCTAGACCGGACATAGTGTTGAGTGTTGGTGTGTGTGCAAGGTATCAAGCTTCTCCTAAAGAGAGCCACATGATGGCTCTCAAAAGAATCTTTCGATATTTGGTTGATACCCCAAGATATGGTATTTGGTACCCCAAAGGATCAAGCTTTATTCTCAATGGTTATACCGATGCGGATTGGGCGGGTGACAAGGATGATAGGAAATCAACTTCCGGGGCTTGCCAATTCCTTGGTAGGTCCTTGGTGTGTTGGTCTTCTAAGAAGCAAAATTGCATATCTCTCTCCACCGCCGAAGCCGAATATGTTGCCGCCGCAAGTGGATGCACTCAATTGTTATGGATGAGGCAAACTTTAAAGGAATACGGTGTCATTTGTGACAAAGTGCCTCTATTATGTGACAATGAAAGTGCCATCAAGATTGCCTATAATCCGGTGCAACATTCAAGAACGAAGCATATTGAGATCCGGAATCATTTCATTAGGGATCATGTTGCCCGTGGTGATATTGAGCTTATCTATGTTCCTACCAAAGATCAACTTGCCGATATATTCACGAAGCCTCTTGATGAAGCAAGGTTCTCTTATTTGAGGAATGAGCTAAATATCATTGATTCAAGGAGTATAGCTTGACCATCTTGCAAACACACCTCCGTCTCAAAACTTTATTTGGTTTAGATGTAGGCATGGAAATAGGGGAGTGCGGTTTAAATTATTGAGCTATCCCTCCCCCCATAATGCCAACATTAAGAAATCATTCTCTTTATATCATATGATGATATGTGAGCTTCAATGATGAGTAGTGGTTTTTGGGCCCAAGATATATCTTCGCGGTGCCATGCCATAACACTCATATATGGTGGCCTAGGCCACCACACTCTTCTTTATGAAGAGTTGGAGTAATTTGGATCTTTATTGGACTTCACTTGCCTATCTTTTGTTTTTAGGGGAATTGGCTCAATGTTTGGCTTCTATTGATTTGCTCCTTGCAAACTTGAGTTCATATTACCTTACCCCTCTTTGTGTCCATCCTAAGCCATTCTCTCACCTCTAAAACATTCTATATCTTGCACAAGCTCGTCTCAAAAATGCATATCAAAATTGTTTGTTTTAAAGAGGGTGTCTTTATATAAAAAAAGGGGGATTTTGTTTAAAACAGCCTACACAAAAAAAAAAAACGGGGGCGGAGGCTGGCCGACCCGGGCCTGACCAGGTCGGTAGTACCGCCTGGGGCCTGGCCGGTACTACCGCCGGCCTCGGGCCGGAGCCTCCAAGTGTGGGCGGGTCGAGCCCCGCTCCCCACCCTCCCCACTTGCCCCCATACTCCCTGCTCCAAATCTCCCTGCCGACCGGCCGCCCCTGCCGCCTCCCGTGCTCCCCCGGCCACTCTCCGACCATCTCCGGCCGGATCGGCTCCGTGGGAGCCTTCCCCCACCCACTACTAGGAAAAGGCTTATTGCCGGCGCACCAAAATGGGCTATTGCCGGCGCACCAAGAGCCCGCCGGTGCGAACGCGCCGGTGATAATAGCTTATTGCCGGCGCACCAGTCGGTGCGCCGGCGGTATCTCGCGTTATCCCCGGCGCACTTGTCTAGTTCGCCGGCGGTAAGTTATACAAGAAAACAAAAAAATTCAAATCTAGATCCGGATCTAGATCTAGATCTAGATCTAGCTAGTCAACCGTGGTTGTCGTCTATGCGCCGGTGTAGGAGGTGCATGAGGTGCATGAGGATGCCGGAAGCTCCCAAGATTGGCGGGCCGAGTGTAGGAGGAGGAGGAGTAGGCCGAGAGGAGGAGGAGTAGGCCGGAGGTGGAGGAGCCCGAAGGAGGTGGAGGATGCTGGGAGAATGCCGGAGGTGGCCGACGGTGATGGGGGAGGCCGGAGATGTTGGAGGAGGCCGGAGGACGTCGAGGAGGCTGGAGGTGGTGGAGGAGGTCGGAGGACGTCGTGGCCGTCGGTGGAGGAGGAGGATGAGTAGGTCGCCGGAGTAGCTCGCCGCCGCGAAGCTCGGTATAGAGAAGGAGGAGCGAGGAGATGGAGGAGGAGGAGGAGGAGGAGGAGGAGGAGGAGGAAAAGAGAAGGGGAAAGTGAGCACCGCGGGTTGAGTTGTGCCTATATAGCACTCCTTACCGCCGGCGCACCAAGTAGGGTGGTGCGCCGGGGCTATTTTTTTCTTTTTTTCACCCAAATCTTAAATCTGAAAAAGTCCTGTTTCTGTTTTGAATTTGACGAATCCATTTTTTCTCCAAACGGCCGTAGGTAGTTGAATTCGAGTAGGAAATTTCGAGTAGATCGATTTTGATATAAAAAAGTTTTTCATCGGAGGTCGTATGCAACCAGAAATCCCGTTTTACCGAAAGATGATGCCATTTTGCATAATACATCGAAATTCAAATTTTCAAATTTTCCCTAAAACTAGATCACATATTACATGGGCATTTCAAAGGATTTTATTTTTTGAATTTTCTATCATTTTCTATTATTTTTTCGAAAACTGAAAAGGCGATTCCCGGGGGGGGGGGGGGTGGAGAGAAAAATCTAGGCAACTTACCCCCGGCGCACCTCTATGGTGGTGCGCTGGTGGTAAATTGTCTACCACCGGCGCACCACCATAGAGGTGCGCCGGGGGTAAGGTGCCCAGAATTTTTGGGGCGGCCGGATCTCTTCGAATTTTATCCCCGGCGCACTAATTTTTTTTGTGCGCCGGCAGTATAGGTCCATCGCCGGCGCGGCGGAAAAGGGGTGCGCCGGCAACACTTTCCACCGGCGCACGTGCAAGGTGGTGCGCCGGCACATATTGCCTCCACCTATAGGCGTTTTCCTAGTAGTGACCCCTCCTCCTCCATGGCTCCCGGTATTAGCCTCTCCCCCCATGTATTTTGCTCGTATTTTTGGCTCACATGTGTGTTGGTTATTGGGTCTACATGCTTAGATTTTTGGCTAAATCTTACTCTTAGAGGTTGTATCTATTGCTGATCTATGTCCTCTAGTGTGTAGCACCGTTAACCTCTACTTTGTAGAATTTTTTTCTACCCATTGTGTGTGGCCTTATTTTTTTCTTCCATCATGCATGTGTATTTTGGGTCAAAATTTTGTTTTCTAGAGATGAGCTTGTGTCCTTATCCCATATGTCCCTCGGCTCTGTTCGTCTATTTCACAGGTGCTAGTGGTTCCGGTTCGGCGAAATCACGGAAAAGGCGAGGGTTCCAATTCTTGAGGATGAGTTTGTTGAACAAGATGAAGTTTTACCCCGTGCCACTACTGCTCGTGGTGCTTCTTTGGCAAATAAAAAGAAAGGGAAACCGGATATTAAGTCTTATGGTGGCGTCCGCCTTCATGCATACATGGCTATTCGCACCGCTAATCCCTATTTGGGGCCTCGGTCTTCTCGCACTCGCAACCGCCACTTCTACACCGAGGTTCAAGAACGCATATTCAATGAAGTCTATCCTCCCGACAAGGTGAAGGTGGTTGATCAACGGTATATCAACATTGACCATTTGGAGAAGGATGCATACTTTCATGAAGCTCTTGGTATTTGCAAGGAGTTTGGTTTGCTTCCCATTATGGCTTTCCATTGCAACTATGATCCTTACCTTGTGACTCAGTTCTTTGCCACAGTCTATTTTCATGAGGATGACGCTCGCTCCATCACTTGGATGACTCGTGATGAGGTACTCACTACCACTTGGAGCACCTTTGGACAGATTCTTGGCTATCCTCTTCCGGAAGATTGTGAACATGACACTGATAGTGGTTGGAGGTTTCATGGGCAGTCTAATGCTAGCACCAAAGATGTTCTTGAGCCGCTCTATATGCCCGGTCGATGCAAGCTTGGATTCACTTCCGGTCTCCAACCCGTCTATGATATTATGCTTCGCATCTACCGTGAGACTGTTGCCGTCGAGTGGGTAATGTTGATGAGATCCATTCTTTTGTCATTGACTTGATGCTTCAAACTCATCTCCGCAAGGGCAAGGGTGTGAAGATGGATGTCATGGATTGCCTGTGGAACCAGATTTTCCTGCGTATGGTTGAGAAGAAGTCTCCTGCCTTTGGTCCCTTCATCATGAAGCTTATTTCTGAGGTGTGGCGTCAGAAGTTTGAGGGTGCCATTCTGGAACCTTTTTCTACACTCACTATTCATAAACGCAAGAATCTTCTTATCAAAGATCATGAGCTCCTAGCTTCTACTTCTGCCTCAGCAGCACCTTCTGCCTCAGCAGCACCTTCTGCCTCAGCACCTCCTTCAGCAGGTCCTGCAGATCCTCCCACTGTTCGCCGGTTTGATGGCATTAGACACCTTGATGGTTTTACTCCTCATATGGCCCTTGGGGGCCTCCGGCTCACTCCGCATATGATCCCATGCTCGAGCCCTCTTGGTACACCAAACTCAAGATCAAGGTAAAGAAGACCTTACTGCCTGCAGCTGGATATTCAGGAGCGCATGTATGACGCCTATGTGGCAGAGAAGAAAGCTCGACGCCGTCAGAAGAGCATCATGGCAAAGCTTGGTGTGGAAGTGTCTCCTCCGGGATCTGAAGAGAATATCCTTCCGAAGCCTCAGTGGATTTCTGCTCATAGCCAGTGGTCTGATGGCGAGGATGGTCCCTCCTATGATGTCGACTCCGATGTTGCCGAGGACTTCCTTGATGGCTAGGGACGGTAGCATCGCTCTTCAACCTTTTTGGCGTCTTGATGCCAAAGGGGGAGAAGAGTTCTATTAGGTTCGGGATTTGCATGGGAAGTCACAAGCTTGCGTTTTCTTTGACTTTTTATGCTTGTGACTTATGGTTATCTATTGTTGAGAACTACTTATCATGTTTTATGCACCTTATCTATGTGTGTGAGACATAGGGGCTATCTATTTATGTATGAGACACTATCTATCTATCTATCTATAGTAAAGACTAAGTGAACTTCATGTGGTATGATCTCTAAACTCAACACTTGTCTTTACTCACATATGGTTGTCTCTTCTATATACAAGTGATGAATTTATTTGCTTACCTAGCATCTTTGCACTTGTTGGTGATTCGTATTTACTTGAGTAGTTTGATCCTAGATTTTGTGCCTCTCATTCAAATGCTAATTCTATTAGATGCACATGTCTAGGGGGAGCCTTTTTATGCATATCTTATATTTTCTCTGCTCAAATACTCTCATCTTTTGCAAATCTTATATTGTCATCAAGAAACCAAAAAGGGGGAGATTGAAAGATCATATCTCATTTTATATGTGTTTTGGTGTTGATGACAATGATAATATATGAACATTTCGGTTTATAAGATTTGTAGGTTATTACATTCTCTAGATGCTTAAAGAGTGAAGAGTATACAAGATATTGGAAGAGAAAAGAAAGAGAAGAAGAAAGAAAGAAAAGAGAAGGAGAAGAGAAAGAGAAAAGCAAAGGAAGAGAAGAAGGAGCGGGGGCCCTGGGCGGTACCGCCGGCCTGGCCACGGCCGGAGGCTCCGGCCATGGTACCGCCCATGGTACCGGGGGCGCGGCGAGCGTCTCAGTAAACATCCAGGGGGGTTGGAGCACCCGGCGGTACCTCGGCCGGTACCCCGGGCCGGAGGCTCCAGCCTCCCCCCCGGACCGCGCCCTCCTGGCCACGTGGCGTCCTCCTGGTGGCCTCGCGCGCGCGCCTAGGACCGGTAGTACCGGCCCAAGCTGGCCGGTACTACCGGCCACCCTTCCCCAACGTCTCCAACGGCCGATTGGGCTGCCCTTTTTAAGGGCTTCTTCTCCATTGAGCTAGGGTTGCTCATTCCCCCTTCTAAAAAGACATACACCATTGTTGAGCCACCAAGAATATCAAATCCATCGGATCTCCTTCCTCAACCACCCAAATCCCTTGTGCTTTGGAGAATCGACGGAGAAGACCCCGATCTACATCCTCACCGAAGCGTTTTTCATTTCCCCTCTTATGCTTGAGGGCCCCCTTGCTAGTGTTCCTCTTTGGATCCCTAGTGGTTGTTGTTGATGTATGTTTGTTGATTTGTTGTGTTGTAACAGATTTGGGAGCCTCCAATTTGGTTGTGGATGTGTGCCCCAAGAACCTTGTAAAGGCCCGGTTTCCGCCTCGAGGAAATCCCTTAGTGGAAGTGGGCTAGGCCTTCGTGGCGTTGCTCACCGGAGATCCGAGTGAAGCCTTCGTGGCTCGTTGGTTTGGCTTTCGTAGCAACCACACTCCTCCAAACGTAGACGTACCTTCTTGCAAAGGAAGGAACTACGGGAATCATCTCCGTGTCATCGCGTGCTCCACTCTCGGTTACCTCTATCCCACTCTATCTCTATATTGCTTAGATATATCTTGCTTAGTTGTTAGCCTTGTCATATAGGTAAATTCACCTAGTTGCATATCTAGAGAATTTACCTTTCGTGTCAAGCCTAAATTGAAAAAGAACTAAAAATTGGTTAGCACCTATTCACCCCCCCCTCTAGGTGCGGCATACGATCCTTTCACCAAGGCCCCCCCTTCGGCGCTGAACAACCATAGCTGGAACAAACCCTCATCCCTCTCACCCAAAACGGCACCTTCAGGAAGGTGACGACGCCCACGACGCCGCTGCCGCTCAATCCAGAGGATTCGGGATTTCTCCCGGGTTAGTAGAGGGGCGGGAGGGAAGGGAAGAGTACCTCAACATCGCCTCCAGGGAGGGGAGCGGCGCCCACAGGCGTCGCCGCCGTCGTGGCTGCCGAGACGAGCCAGGGATTTCTCCCGGTCCTTGTCCCACCTCCAACACCAAGCTGGGTGCCAGATCCGGCATCAAGAAGCCACCGGGAGGCAGCACCAGCCGGCAGCGCCTGTCCAGGGAGGTGTCCACTTCAGATCTGGAGCCGGAGCTGACGAGCAGCCCGAGATCCACGGCCACCACCCGTCGTCTCCTCGCCGTCCCCACGGCCAAGGAGACGGCCAGCACCTGCGCGCGCTGCTTGCCGCGAAGCCAGCGCCGCCTCTCCACCCAGGGCCGCCGCCCCGGCGTCCGAAGAGCCCGCAGAGCCACCACGCCGCCGCAGAACTGCCGCGCCGCCACGCCCCCTGCCCAGCGTCATGCCTCCAAGCGCCGGTGCCGCCCGCACCACCATCACCGCGAGGAGGGGAGAGGACGCCCCGCCGCCGCCGCCGACGCCACCCAGGCTTCGCCCGGTGATGCCCTCTGGCGGCGGCGAGGCAGGGGTGGAGGAGGGAGGTCGCTGGCAGCGCGATTTAGGGTTTCGCCCTGGGACTCGCGGGAGCCCAGGGCGAAACGAGTCTCCTCTGCTGCCAGGAGTGCCCGAAAGAACTATATATTTATATTTTTCCTACAATTTAGAACTTGAATTATTGATGTAGTGGACGCTTCTCATATGGCCAAAGGCCTGATATGATGTTGGTTATTACGATGGATGCAGACTCCCTTCTCTTAATGTTATATATGTTAACATATCACTCTTTTTGGTAAGAAAGTAAAAGACAGGGCAATTAAGAATTTCATGTTATTTGTTTATTTAATGTAGGACTTTATGTTATTTGTTTAATTAATGTGATACCGTAGCAACGCACGGGTTTTGTCCTAGTCTATAAAACGGAGCTACTCTCTCAATTGAGCGTGGCACGCCTGTCTCAGCTCAAGGCCGGTGTTCCGTCCATGGCAGGCCGTTCTTACTGAAAGCCCGTGACCAAAGGAGCAAACGCTGCCACGTCCCACTTGCAGCAGCTGCTGCTCACATCCATGTCGGCATTCTCAAGGAAAAAAAAAGACCCTGCAGCCAGACCGGTCCCACACAACGCCTCGCGGCGCGCGAAACTCACCAGGCCGCCACCACCGCCGGTCGCGGCTCCCGTCGCTTTGCTTCCCTAAACCTAACGGCGGCCGCCGGCAGCGGGCACCCCAGCTTCCCCTACCCCTCCATCTCCACCCCCGCCGCCAAGAATCGCAAGGAAGGAGACCAGAGCAGCGCTGCAGCTGATCTAGTAATGCGGACCAGGGGCCAGACCCGCCGCGAGGACAAACCCGCACCCGCGGCGTCCCCCGCCTCCTTAGGTGCTGGTCGCCTCCGTCTGGTCCTCCTTGCCGCCGTCATCTTTTAATGCTTTACCATACTGTCTTTTTGCTGAAGTTCTTGCTCTTTCTCCTGTAGGAGGTGGAGCCGAGGAGGGGGTTGCCGCTGGCGCCGCCAATACTCGCCGGAGAGCTTCGCCCGCCGCGAAAGGGAAATCCCCGGCCGCCAAGGTAGTAAAAGACGCCAACTTTGGTCTTAGATTCCAGGGGATTATGGCATAACCTGGTTCAGGCTGTAGACAGAGCTAGTGATGTTCTAATGTGTTTTTTTTATTAAAAAAAACTCCTTTATCAAGACTGTTCAACAGATTCAGTTTGAATGATCTGAAAATTTAGGCACAAAGTAACTCAGAGAGGACACACTTTATCGACTGAAAAGTATTTCAGTTTTGTATATTCAGTAGTAAACTTGAGTTCAAAGCGTATGCCCCATGCAGTGCGGGGAGTTCAAAGCGTATGGAACTGAAGATTATAGCACTTTTAAGTTTTGGGTGGAAAATAGGCCTGGGTGTCTAGTTATAGATTCTTTTTCCTAAGGTAGGACGGGTACGGCTTAGGGATGTCAAGATTTAGTCATGTAACACAAACTTATGTATTCCTTGATGGAATTTCCTTATGCTGTTCACTTCAGGTGGAATCGGATTCCCCATCGGGGGTTAAGCGCAAAAAAGTCAAAGCCAATACTGAGTCGAATGGTGATGCTAGTATGAAAAGGTGCAGTGCGGGGAGTTCTGTGAAGAAAAATCTGGAGGAAAAGGAGCCTGAGGCAATTGGTGAGAGTGATGCAGCTGGAATGGACTGGGAAGAGGGGCATGTCTCTGTGGAGGATTGCAAAGAGGGTTATTCCCATGATCTCGGAGAGACGGTCACCGTTGAGTTCACTGATGTACCTTCGTCAGCAGAAAAGAAGAGTGTTCGAAGGCATACTGCTGAAGAGAAGGTAAACATTTCACGACTTAAAAACATGTTATTAATAAAGGTTTCTGCGTGGTTGGTGCATAAACATGTGTCTAACTGTAGCTTTACAGTATGTGCTGACTTCTCAAGATTGGTAGGTAGCAGCTTGTTTGCTGTGTAATGCAGTGTTCTGCAGCCTACTCACAAGAAAGCCTCTCTGAAAGGGGCATCAGTTCCCACTCCTTTTTAATGTGCTTCTGAAGTTCAAATTACTATCTGTCTTTTTGTGCAAGGGCCACTCTCTTTTAGTATTGACCAAATGCTACTTTCGGATTTGTTCAGGAGTTGGCTGAACTCGTGCACAAGGTACATTTGCTTTGCCTGCTAGCAAGGGGTAGGGTAATTGACAAGGCTTGCAATGATCCTCTTATTCAGGTGCATTATATTGGTACTCATTTATACCATTCTAAATTTCTCATGTTCCAGAATGTTGAAATTTCATGGTAATTTTCAGAAGTAGTAAACTGAAGCATCTTCCAAGATAAACCATATTTGTTTTTTTTTAATTGTTCTTTTCAGGCTTCAGTTCTCTCTGTTTTACCACACCACTTACTGTTGAATGGTGTAGAAATTCAAAAACTGGACGCTAATAACCTGCGTAATCTTGTGAGCTGGGTAAGCCCCCTTTGGGCCTTATATCTACACATTGTTGCCACATTTCTTTTTTTTTCTTAATTTTTTTATTGTGCGTGCAGTTCCATCGTACTTTCTCTGTAATTGCACAATCTACTGATAGAGGATCTTTTGAATCAAATATGGCTTTTGCACTTCAAAGTCATGTAGGCACTGCTGAAGAGGTATTGTATCTGCTCTACCATTATGCTTCCTGAAGGAATTAGCCACCTGCCCTTAATTCCTTGTCAGCAGGCATTATGCCTATTCCACTTTTTTTTTCAGATTTAAGAACCCTAGAAATTTGAATGAGCGTAATCATATTCCCTTGCGCCACAATCTATTTTCTATTTGACATTGTAAATGGAATTCATCTACTGAAGCTACACATAATGTCTCTTAGTATAGATGACACCTAAATGGTTTGCAATGCAGGTCTGCGCAATATCAGTGGCACTGTTTAGGGCACTCAACTTAACAACTAGGTACGGATATCACTGTGCAACTAATTATGTGCTTGAGTTTGGCCATATCTTAACTTTTTTTTTTTTGGCATCAGCAAGGCATAGATCATTTGATGTCCTGTTAGTTCTTATAGAATTTGGTTTCACAGAGGTGCATACTAATAGCAAATCATTAAATATCCTATGCATGATTATTTAATATAGTGTCGAGAATTGCATTTTTTTAATCTCTTTGAGATGATCGATTTATTCTCTATTTTTTGTGTACTTGAAAGACTCGTGTTTTGAATATACAAGAATTGGTGGCCCAGGAGAATGACTATAAGGCATAAGTACTCGATTTATTACACTTGATAATATACTTGGGTTTAATTTGGAAGTTAATTTCTATAGGTTCTTATAAGTTCTTCAACCCTGTCAAATTTCCTTTGAAGATAATTCACACAGAGAATTGGGGGCTTATTACACTATCCTTTGTTTCGATTTGACAACTTTTGAGCAATACCTAAGTATAATTTACCTTGTAGGTTTGTTACAAATATGGATGTCGTTGGACTCAAGCCTGACGCTAAAGCGGCGGGGACACCAAATCGTGATGTACCTAGGCTTTCTACAAGGGAACTAGCATGTAGTTCTGTTGTTGCAGGCCATAATGAGTTTAGTACTCTTTCTCCGGCCCAATCCGAAGTTAATACAAAAGAGAGCTTCAGTATGACCAAGCAACGATGCAATCTTGGGAATTTGAAAAATAAGTCAGCTTGCAGGAGAAGTTTATCTAAAAACTTGTCAAATTGCAAGGATGATCAATCTGCGTCAACATCAAAAGATGAATCATCCAGCAGGCAATGCTCTTTAACATCCAGTAGTTCTGATAAAGCAAAACGGAAAGGAGATGTAGAATTTGAGTTGCAACTGCAAATGGCCCTTTCAGCCACTGCAGCCGAAATTCAAGAAAATAAGCTAGCTGCCACATCCAGTCAGTCAACTGGTACCCTACTAAATTCTACTCCGCCGTTGAAGAAATTACGTAAAAATGCAGAAGTTGCGTCCAACTCAAGCGCAGTTTGGTCGAGAAATGGAGCACCATTATATTGGGCCGAAATATACTGCGGTGGCCAGACAATGACAGGAAGATGGGTGCATGTTGATGTTGTGAATGATATTACTGATGGTGAACGACAAGTAGAAGCTGCTTCTGCTGTTTGCAGGAAGCCTTTGAGATATGTTGTTGCCTTTGCTGGTAGTGGTGCTAAAGATGTGACTAGAAGGTTTGCTTCTTATAGAATTAGTTTTTGCCATGTGCTGCAACAAAGATATACTAATTACCTTGTACTACCTCTGGACTTAAAAAATTGACGCACCAGCCTGCTAAAATCATGCATGCACATACCTCCCTCCGCGTCGATTAAATCCGACCGGCTGGAGTATTTGTGAGCCAAACCAAACAATGCAACCAGAGAAATTACTGTAGGCATGATTACTGAAATTATTATTTCCTAATGCAACTTGCAATGCAAATTCAGTCTGCACTGAATGACTTGGAGCACTGTGTTACTATTTACTGATATGTTTGAAACTCAAATATTTGTAATTCTATAGTTTTCGCAATGCAGCATTTAGATGTGCACTTAAGGTTCAGGGACAGAGCCAGAAAAATATAAATCTGGTGACCAACTAGTAATATTTGTGCAACCATCAAACAAACCTTTTGCACTGTTTTCATTTAGTACCTAACTCTGTCACTATTGTTCTTGACAAAGGAGATATTTTTAGAGGGTAGGGTTTCGGAGGGTGTTTTCATGTACCTAGCTCTGTCACTATTGTTCTTGACTAAGGAGTTTTTTTAGAGGGTACGGTTTTGGAGAGTGATAGTGGAGATTTTGTTATAAATGAAGGGGAGGGTTGTTGCACCGGGAGGCAAGGTAGCAGAACTATTCTTCTATTTGATTAATTCCTCAGAGGGACCTTTATATGCGCCTAACAATCCAAACTGAATAACAAATCGTAGATCGTATCTTTAATTGGTTTAAGGCCCAAGCTAAAGGATATCTTCCTAACGTAAGATAAACTACCTAATTGATAGATTATGAAGATCCTCTCCTTAACTGGGTGCTGTGTGGGCCATGTACTACATGTACATAACAGTTTCTTCACTAAATTGTTTTAACAATCATGCTCCACATGTTTCCAGGTATTGCCTGCAATGGCACAGAATTGTCCAGGGGAGAGTGAATCCAGAGTGGTGGGATAATGTTATGGCACCGCTAGAGCAGCTTGAATTGGCAGCAACTAATGACTCTGAAGAGATGGAACTTCAGACCAGGGCGCTAACAGAGCCTCTTCCTACCAATCAACAGGTACAGCCCATACATGATTTAAGAGAGATTTAAATATCTCTTACCCTTTTTGCTTCTTCCAAAATTGCTTGTTATCTTGATTTAATCATGTATGTAACCATTTAGGCCTACAAAGACCATCACCTTTATGCTCTTGAGAAGTGGCTGCACAAGAACCAAGTTCTTCATCCCAAGGGTCCAGTGCTTGGCTTCTGTAAAGGGCATCCTGTTTATCCTAGATCTTGTGTTCAAACACTGCAATCAAGACATGGCTGGCTACCGGAGGGGCTGCAAGTCAGAGATAACGAGTCACCTGCAAAGGTCTATAACAACAGCACATGCTTATCTTTTCTCTGTTGCCTTTTTTTTCTGGTGGAGTAACTTTTTTGTATGCAGGTTGTCACACGACCAAAGAGGACTTTCAACTCTCAGTCAAAAGAATCCAATAGTAACGACGATGGACTTCAGCTAACCACGGAATTATACGGTAAATGGCAACTGGAACCGCTGCAACTTCCTCGCGCTGTAAATGGCATTGTGCCAAAGGTACACGGCTCGTTCATAATGAGTATCACTTGCTTTTTGATAACTACCAGTATTTATTTTGTGGTGCCTCCGTACTGATTGAATGCTAAAATTTCTCAAAGAATGAACGGGGCCAAGTTGATGTATGGTCAGAGAAGTGCCTTCCACCTGGTACGGTACACTTGAGGTTACCAAGAGTATTCCAGGTTGCAAAGAGGCTTGGAATTGACTATGCTCCTGCCATGGTTGGATTTGATTATCGAAGCGGTCGGTGCGTTCCACTCTTTGATGGGATTGTTGTATGTGACGAATTCAAAAATGCCATCTTGGAGGTATGTTGAAGAGAGGCTACTGCATTTGATTTACTTTCAAATGATTGGAACTGTCCATCCTGTTGTCATGCAAATGTAGCAGTATGAAGGGTAGTATTTTGATGAATCAGTAGTGCCCTTTCATCATCGTAGTGAACATACAAAGTTTGAGCGCAAGCTCTGACAGAGTTGATGTAATCTTGATAATACTTCCTGGTAGGCATATGATGAAGAGGAGGAACGGAGACAAGCTGCGGAAAGGAAGCAGGAGGAAGCTCAGGCTCTGTCTAGGTGGTATCAACTGCTCTGCTCTATTGCAACAAGAAAACGGTTGAAAGACTCGTACAATGCACGTTCAGCAGCCAAAATTGATACTCACCAGAAGAGCACTAGTGACAGTCCTCGAAGCTCGAAAGAGACATCTCATCCAAGCAGACCACAGGGGGATGGACGCCCAAAATATTCTCTCCCTGGTGATGACCATGAACACGAGTTCCCGGATGAAGATCAGAGCTTCGACGAAGAGACTTTTGTGCGGACAAAACGCTGCCCATGTGGTTTTTCAATCCAAGTTGAGGAATTGTAGCAACTTATAACAGAAATGGTCTAACTTGACTGCATAGGGTGTAGTTTCGTTTTGGTCTGAGTTCGAATATTGATCTTTTTTTTTGGATGAGTAGCAGTTGTGTTTCTGAAGAAGAATGCATTTTTTCTCTCTACATGGCTCTGCCAAGAGTGGCCAGACAGACTAATACCCTGACACCCAATTACATATGCCCACTCTGGTGGTAGGTGAAAGTGGCAAACGTTACCTTCACATTGTTATTATACCTATTGGTGTTTGTGAAGTTAACATTTGATTTTAAGAAATTTAAATGGACAGTTGGTGCTAATAATAGGTTCCAAGTGTAATCCACTTAATATCTAATAAGACTAAATGAATTAATGATGCGGCTACTACACAGCTTTATTGCATTCAGGGAGAAATAAAGAATTTGGACGCTCAGGAAGAAGAGAAAAATGCAAACAAGCAAACATTGACAGCGCATAATTACAATGCCACTGCAGAATCCGCCACAACAAGAAGAAATGACAACACGAAATTACAAACGGAATGTCTCCTTTGAGAAAGAAGCATAGAATCAAAAGGAATGAAGTGACCCAAGACGTACGCTGCCGGTCAAGCCGACACGCTCCGGCTTCCGTCCGTGCTGCTGAAGTCGGCCCTCCGGCAGGCGTCCTCGACGATGCGCTCGATCCTGGCCTCCACCCCGGCCATGCTCGGGCGCCGGTCGGGGTGCTGCTCCGTGCACTCCATGCCCAGCTGCAGCAGCCGCATCATCTCCTCCTCCACCCGCGGCTCGTTGCCGATCACGGAGTCGAACACCTCCGACGTCCACTCCTCCTGCACCACTGACCGCACCCACCGCGCCAGGTCCACGCCGCCGGCGCCGCCGTCGTCCGGGAGCGCGTACGTCGGCGCGCGACCGGTGAGAAGCTCCAGCACCACCACGCCGAAGCTGAACACGTCGGCCTTCTGCGACACGGCGCGTGCGTCGGTCACCTCCGGGGCGCGGTACCCTGTGCCCCGCCTCGGCAGCGCCGCCGCGCCCACGAGCTGCGCCAGGCCGTAGTCGGCCACGTAGGCGCTGTCCCGTGTCCCGTTAACCACCACGTTGGACGACTTGATGCTGCCGTGCGACGACTTGGCACCGCCGCCGTGGATGAACGCCACGCCGCGCGCCGCCGCCAGCGCTATGCGCGCGCGCGCCGTGAAGTCGAGGCGCGCACGGCCCTCCGCGCCGTTGCCTGCGATGCAATAAGCCTATTATCTAAACATGCCGCCGATGGACAACGTGACGACACGGCACTCTACCTGTCGCTACAAGATCGAGTGGAAGGAGAAGTGCACTCACCGTGGAGGAGGGAGGAGAGGCTGCCGGCGCCGACGAAGTCGTAGACGAGGAGCTTCTCCTCCTTGCTGTAGAAGTAGGCGCGGAGGCTCGGGAGGTTTTCGTGGCGGAGAGCGCTGAGGGCGACGACCCTGTCCCGGAACTCGCGCTCGGGGAGGTGCACGTCGCGGAGGCGTTTGATGGCGAGGACGGGGTCGCCGCCGTCCAGCGTGGCGCGGTACGTGGTCCCGTGGACGCCCTTGCCGAGCACCTCGGCGGACGCCCGCAGCATCGTCTCCAGGTCGTAGGGCTTCTCTGGCGCGCTACCCAGGAACACCAGCTTCTTGCCCTCGCCGGTCAGGGCCGCCGCCGTCGGCGTCGGCGTTGGCGTCGGGGAGTGCGAACGCTTCACCGCGTCCGTGTTCGTCATCGCCACGGTCACCGTTATAGGCTCCGTGCCCTCGTGCACGTTGGCCGCGGCCTCCGTGGCTCCCCCGGCCGCTTCCCGGCGCCTCCGTCGGAAGCAGACGAGGAACCACACTGACAGCATGATCAGGAGAAGGACCACCGCGGCGATGATGATACCGATGATCGCGCCAGTGGATAGCCCGTCTCTCTTGTCGTCCCCAGACGGGTTGGCGCACGCGGCGAGAGGGCCGTCGCAGAGCGCCGTTCCGAGGAAGGCGCTCGCGGGCGCCCCGGCGAGTGACGCGGGCACGGGGCCGTCGAGCTTGCCGTTGTAAGACACGTTGAACTGCGTGAGCTTCGGGAGGTTAAGGCCGCTGGGGAGCTCGCCTGCAAAGTCATTGCCCTCGAGGTTGAGCGTGGCGAGGTTGGTGAGCTTGTTGAAGTCCGGTGACACGCCGCCCGTGAGGCGGTTGCCGGAGAGGTCGGCCTTCTTGAGCAATGCCAGCGAGAAGAAGCTCTCCGGTATGCCCCCGTCGAAGCGGTTGCCCACGAGGTAGAGCCAGCGGAGCTGCGCGCAGCCGCCGATGTCCGCGGGGATGGCGCCGGAGATGGCGTTGAACCGGAGCGAGAGCGTCTGCAGGGCGGTGAGGTTGCCCACCGTGCCGACCGGTATCTGCCCGCTCAGGCTCTTGCCCACGAGCCGCAGCTCGACGACGCGCTCGTTGCCGACGGGCCCGGAGCAGTTGACGCCGAGCCAGCCCTGGCAGGGGGACACTGTCTGGTCCCACTTGAGGTGATTGCCCACCGCGCTGCGCAGGGCGAGGAGAGCGGCGCGGTCGCTGGCGATGTCCGAGGTCGCGCGGGGTGGAAGCACGGCGAGCAACGCGACGGCGAGCTGCAGGAGGACGAGCGCCCGCAGCCCGGGCGCCATCCCGTGACGAGGTGCAACTAGGTCGGAAGATCAAGCACAGCTAGCTAGAAGAGGAAGGGACAGGAGACTTCGGCAGGTATATGTATAGCGGCGGCGGCGGACGGCCGAAAATGGAGGGAACGCGCGCGCACGGACGGCGACGGCGACGGCGGCGAGGCTCTTGATCGAGGGGTGTGAACGTGAGTCGTGCGACTAAATAAGATTGGTAAATGTAACGGCGGAAAGCTCCATTGTCGTAGTAGTGATCCCTGCAGCTGTAGGTGCTACTGGACAGCGGTTAATTGGGGCTTGCGGCATCGGGATCAACGTCGGCGTGAGGGAAGAGGAGGAAGGTGAGGTGAAAGAACTGAAGCGCCAGGTTTGGATTTTGGACGGGAGCACGGTGCAACAAATGCCGCCGGCCGGCGCCGCGGGAGAATGCACGCCCTCCTCCCTCTCTCCACCTCGGTCTCATCTTTAATTACCAGTAACCCGCTGTTTTAATAAAGAGTTGATTATTGCTGTCATCAGTCGTTACTCGTTACTACTCCCTTTCTTTTCTTGCATGGCTGGTAGCTGTGGCGGAGGAAACGTTACTGTACGTTGTAATCTAGGGCATGTCGTGGCAACTTCTCCTTCGATGAGATACAACTTTCAGCTCAAGCGTGCGTGGAGCTTATTTGAAACTCCGAAAGGCGCGCCTCACAAAGAGTGGCCGGGCAGATTGCTATGGCGGCGCTGGCGCGTCTTATAATTTTTAGCGAACCGCTAGTGATCAACCGATGATGGTACAAAAAAAAATTAGTCAATGGTACAACTTTCTTCTGAATGTGACATTTTTTTTCTGCGTGTATAACATTTTAAAAAATGTTACATCGGTTTACAACATTTCTTTGCAGTATATCCAATAATATTACCTAAATTATCCAATATTATAGTAACACGCATGTAACATCTGTGCAATTTCTTTGTGTCATACG
>NC_061508.1:153306869-153386101 GCF_022539505.1 Lolium rigidum
TAGGGTTTAGTTAGATGTAGAGGGCAAGTAGATCTCGAAGGTTTCAGCCGAAAAGTACTCGACGAATATAAAACTAGGGTTGTGTTGACGATGAATTTGATGCTCTCTTTGTCCCTCGACTCCCCTTATATAGGAGGCGGAGCCGAGGGATTCGTAATACACAAGTTTACAGAGTCCGGGGGGGTTTCCAACCCATCCCGCAAGATTACAAACGACGACTCCTATTACAACTCTAGCTTTCCTTAGTAGTATCTTGGGCTTCTGAATCTTCTTATTCTTCGGGTAATGGGCCTTCAGTAAACCCCGGGTACCATATTCGGCAGGCCCATTGGGTATGCCTATGTCACCGGTGCTCTATTAAAAGGAGTACCTTAATTTCCAGTAGATTCCCTAGAGGCCCGGCTGCCACCGGCTGGTAGGACAAAAGATGTTGTGCAAGTTTCTCATTGCGAGCACGTACTAAATATGGAACACATGCCTATTGATTGATTAGTACTTGGATACTGTTTTATTACTATCTGCAAATGCCCTACTTTGATTGTTACATGAGTTTCTCTCATCCATGCAACACCCGTTCATCCATCCTTGTGGCTACAGTATTTTAATCCTGCTGTTTACTATAATCACTACTGCTGTCTTTGTTACACTGCTGCTGATATTTCACTATCGCTATCGCTATAAAACTCGTTACTATCGATAAACTCTTGCGAGCAAGTCTCGTTTCCAGTGCAGCTGAATTGACAACTCCGCTGTTAAGGCTTACAAATATTCTTTGGCTCCCCTTGTGTCGAATCAATAAATTGGGTTTTACTTCCCTCGAAAACTGTTGCGATCCCCTATACTTGTGGGTCATCAAGACTATTTTCTGGCGCCGTTGTCGGGGAGCATAGCTTTATTTGCAAGTTCACTTGGATTGATATCGTCGGCTGCAAATTCTCCATCATGGGTAAACCTCGCGATACTAAAGTCGCCATATACCATCCACTACAAGAAAAGGTACAACTCTGAGTACCTCTGTTGCTCTTTATTCACCATCTGTGATAAGTAAACTTGTTTCACCACCACAAGCTTCAAATGCTGGTACTTCTGCTGAATCTGAAAATTCCTCTTATAATTTTGATGATGCTTCTGCTGTGCTTGATAATGATGGTTCATTAGGATCTTTTCTAGATGCTACAATTGCTAGGTCTAGACAAATTGAAAATACTCGAAACTCCTAATGAAAATGCTGCTACACCTGTTAATTCACCCGAGTCTCGTTGAATACTCTAGTGATGATCTTGATGAAGATTATGTAGAACTTGATGATGATTTTATTGATAAATGCAATGCTACTACTGGTACAAGTAATATTAAAAAGCTTCTTGCACAACATACTGTTAGATATAAACTGTCTCCTGATCCTAAATTTGCCACATCTCTTATAAACATTAAGGATAAGGATTATGATTTTTTCTCTTGATTTATCTCATATAGCTATTGTTGAGAAAACACCTTTTTGTGGTACTTAAAAAGAAAGTGCTGTAGAACACATGAATGAGCTTTCAACTTTGAGTAGCTTGTTTTCTGATGATATCAAGAAGCGTACTTATTTCGTTGCTAAATTTTTTCCTTTATCATTAAAGGATGATGCTAAAACTTGGTATAATAGTTTGCCTCCTGATTCTATTGATAGTCCAAGTGATTTGCTTGATGTTTTCAACATATTGCTTTGCAGAGAATTTATAATTTTGACCAGGAAGATGGAGAGAAATTGCCTGAGGCTTGGGCGAGATTTTGCTCTCTTATCAGAGCTCGACCTGGACATGATCTGGAAAAGCATGCTTTACTTGATATATTTTATAGTGGACTAACCATTGAGTCTAGGGCATACCTGGATTGTTGTGCTGGTTGTGTTTTCAGAAAAAGAACTCCAGGCGACGCTGAAGAATTATTGGCTAGAATAGGCCGAAATCATGATGATTGGACTACACCTGAACCAACCCCGACACCAATATTGAAGAAGAGGGATATGATTAAATTAAATGATGAAGATATGAGGGAAGCCAAGAAATCTCTTAAAGAGAAGGATATTAAATTTGAAGATGTGAAGAATTTACCTCCCATAGAAGATTTATGTAAGATAACTCCCCCTTCATCCATGATTGAGGTACACTCTCTTCAACGCTTTACTAGGGAAGATATTCCGTATTCAAAACCTCCTGCACAATGTTTAGATGAGTTTAATAATTATATTGTTAAGCAAAATAATTTTAATATGAGAGTAGAGAATCATTTAATGGAAAATTCTCGAGCTATTAGTGAATTGCATGGTATTGTGGAGAGAACCTCCAATGATGTTAAGATGCTTGTTAAACATTTTTCATATGGTTCAAACTCAAATTGATCAACTCACTAAAGTGCAAAATGACTTGTTAAAAAATAGTTCTAAAGAAAAAACATGCTTATGAAGTAACAACTAGAGGTGGTGTTTCTACTCAGGATCCTCTATATCCCGAGGGGCATCCCAAAAGAGTTGAACAAGATTCTCAACAAACTGAAACTAGTGCTCCTTCTAAGAAAAAGAAGAAGAAACATAAAACTGTTGTAGAATCCTCTGAGCCTGTTGATACGTCTCCGACGTATCGATAATTTCTTATGTTCCATGCCACATTATTGATGATATCTACATGTTTTATACATACTTTATGTCATATTTATGCGTTTTCCGGAACTAACCTATTGACGAGATGCCGAGGAGCCAGTTCCTGTTTTCTGCTGTTTTTGGTTTCAGAAATCCTAGTAACGAAATATTCTCGGAATTGGACGAAATCAACGCCCAGGTTCCTATTTTGCCCGGAAGCATCCAGAACACCCGAGAGCCGCCGGAGGGGGGCCACGGGGCCCCCGCATGATAGGGTGGCGCGGCCCACCCCCGGCCGCGCGGCCCTATGGTGTCGTCGCCCCTTCGACCTTCCGACGCCGCCTCTTCGCCTATATAAAGGTCCCAGACCTAAAACCTCGATACGGAAAAGCCACGGTACGAGAAACCTTCCAGAGCCGCCGCCATCGCGAAGCCAAGATCTGGGGGACAGGAGTCTCTATTCCGGCACGCCGCCGGGACAGGGAAGTGCCCCCGGAAGGCTCCTCCATTGACACCACCACCATCTTCATCAACGCTGATGTCTCCCATGAGGAGGGAGTAGTTCTCCATCGAGGCTCGGGGCTGTACCGGTAGCTATGTGGTTCATCTCTCTCCTATGTACTTCAATACAATAATCTCATGAGCTGCCTTACATGATTGAGATTCATATGATGATGCTTGTAATCTAGATGTCATTATGCTAGTCGAGTGGGTTTTACTTATGTGATCTCCGGAGACTCCTTGTCCCACGTGTGTAAAGGTGACAGTGTGTGCACCGTGTGGGTCTCTTAGGCTATATTTCACATAATACTTATTCACTGTTATGAATGGCGTAGTGAAGTGCTTATTTATATCTCTTTATGATTGCAATGTGTTTTGTATCACAATTTATCTATGTGCTACTCTAGTGATGTTATTAAAGTAGTTTTATTCCTCCCGCACGGTGTAATGGTGACGAGTGTGTGCATCCGTGTTAGTACTTGGCGTAGGCTATGATTATGATCTCCTGTAGATTATGAAGTTAACTATTGCTATGATGGTATTGATGTGATCTATTCCTCCTACATGGTGTGAAGGTGACAGTGTGCATGCTATGTTAGTACTTGGTTTAGTTATGTTGATCTGTTATGCACTCTAAGGTTATTTAAATATGAACATTGAATTGTGGAGCTTGTTAACTCCGGCATTGAGGGTTCGTGTAATCCTACGCAATGTGTTCATCATCCAACAAGAGAGTGTAGAGTATGCATTTATCTATTCTGTTATGTGATCAATGTTGAGAGTGTCCACTAGTGAAAGTCTAATCCCTAGGCCTTGTCCCTAAATACTGCTATCGCTGCTTGTTTACTGTCCTGGGCAAAGCACTTTTCTGGTGCCATTGCCATTGCTCATACTTATTTATACCACCTGTATTTCACTATCTCTTCGCCGAACTAGTGCACCTATTAGGTGTGTTGGGGACACAAGAGACTTCTTGCTTTGTGGTTGCAGGGTTGCATGAGAGGGATATCTTTGACCTCTTCCTCCCTGAGTTCGATAAACCTTGGGTGATCCACTTAAGGGAAACTTGCTGCTGTTCTACAAACCTCTGCTCTTGGAGGCCCAACACTGTCTACAAGAATAGAAGCACCCGTAGACATCAAGCTATTTTCTGGCGCCGTTGCCGGGGAGGAAAGGTAAAAGGTACTCACACTCCGGATCTCGGCTACTAAGCTATTTTCGCCGTTGTAAGTACTCGAAGCTATTTCCTTTAGATCCTGCAATTGCATCTTTTTGTTTCTTGTTTACACTAGTTTGGCATAATGGACGACAATGAGCTTCTTATTCTATTTCCTGATTTAAGACATGGATGGTTTGATGCGAAAATTAAAAAACCCATGGAACATATTAGCATGAATACTTTGAATACCATTGTTGCTAATGATATGGAAAATTCTAAGCTTGGGGAAGCTGGCTTTGATGAGCATGATATTTTTAGTCCCCCAAGCATTGAGGAGAAAATTTACTTTGATGAAACTTTACCTCCTATTTATGATGATTATAATGATAGTAGTCTTTTGTTACCGCCTGTTATGGAGGATAAATTTGATTATGATTACAATATGCCTCCTATATTTGATGATGAAAATAATAATGATAGCTACTTTGTTGAATTTGCTCCTACTACAATTAATAAGAATAACTATGCTTATGTTGGGAGTAGTACTAATTTTACGCATGAGACTCATGATAAGAATGCTTTATGTGATAGTTATATTGTTGAGTTTGCTCATGATGCTACTGAAAGTTATTATGAGAGAGGAAAATATGGTTGTGGAAGTTTTCATGTTACTAAAACACCTCTCTTTTTGCTGAAAATCTTGAAGCTGCACTTGTTTTATCTTTCTATGCTTGTTGCATTATGCTTCATGAATTTGTTTGTTTACAAGATTCCTATGCATAGGAAGCATGTTAGACTTAAATGTGTTTTGAATTTGCCTCTTGATGCTCTCTTTTGCTTCAACTACTATTTCTTGCGAGTGCATCATTAAAACTGCTGAGCCCATCTTAATGGCTATAAAGAAAGAACTTCTTGGGAGATAACCCATGTGTTATTTTGCTACAGTACTTTGTTTTTTGGAAGTTGTTTACTACTGTAGCAACCTCTCCTTATCTTAGTTTTGTGCTTTGTTGTGCCAAGTAAAGTCTTTGATAGTAAAGTGAATACTAGATTTGGATTGCTGCGCAGTTTCAGATTTCTTTGCTGTCACGAATTTCGACCTGCCTCCCTGTAGGTAGCTCAGAAAATTAAACCAATTTACGCGCGTGATCCTCAGATATGTACGCAGCTTTCATTCAATTTGGGCATTTTCATTTGAGCAAGTCTGGTGCCTCAATAAAATCCATCTTTACGGACTGTTCTGTTTTGACAGATTCTGCCTTTTATTCCGCATTGCCTCTTTTGCTATGTTGGATGAATTTCTTTGATCCATTAATGTCCAGTAGCTTTATGCAATGTCCAGAAGTGTTAAGAATGATTGTGTCACTTCTGAACATGTTAATTTTTATTGTGCACTAACCCTCTAATGAGTTGTTTCGAGTTTAGTGTGGAGGAAGTTTTCAAGGGTCAAGAGAGGAGGATGATATACTATGATCAAGAAGAGTGAAGAGTCTAAGCTTGGGGATGCCCCCGTGGTTCATCCCTGCATATTTCAAGAAGACTCAAGCATCTAAGCTTGGGGATGCCCAAGGCATCCCCTTCTTCATCGACAAATTATCAGGTTCCTTCTCTTGAAACTATATTTTTATTCGGCCACATCTTATGTACTTTATTTGGAGCGTCTGTGTGCTTTTGTTTTTGTTTTTGTTTGAATAAATGCTTGTGTGGGAGAGAGACACGCTCCGCTGGTTCATATGAACACATGTGTTCTTAGCTTTTATTTTTCATGGCGAAGGTTGAAACTGCTTCGTTAAATTGTTATATGGTTGGAATTGGAAAATGATACATGTAGTATTTGCTATAATATCTTGGATAATGTGATACTTGGCAATTGTTGTGCTCATGTTTAAGCTCTTGCATCATATACTTTGCACCCATTAATGAAGAAATACATAGAGCATGCTAAAATTTGGTTTGCATATTTGGTCTCTCTAAAGTCTAGATAATTTCTAGTATTGAGTTTGAACAACAAGGAAGACGGTGTAGAGTCTTATAATGTTTACAATATGTCTTTTATGTGAGTTTTGCTGCACCGGTTCATCCTTGTGTTGTTTCAAATAGCCTTGCTAGCCTAAGCCTTGTATCGAGAGGGAATACTTCTCATGCATCCAAAATCCTTGAGCCAACCACTATGCCATTTGTGTCCACCATACCTACCTACTACATGGTATTTCTCCGCCATTCCAAAGTAAATTGCTTGAGTGCTACCTTTAAAATTCCATCATTCGCCTTTACAATATATAGCTCATGGGACAAAATAGCCTTAAAAACTATTGTGGTATTGAATATGTACTTATGCACTTTATCTCTTATTAAGTTGCTTGTTGTGCGATAACCATGTTCCCGGGGACGCCATCAACTCTTTGTTGAATATCATGTGAGTTGCTATGCATGTCCGTCTTGTCCGAAGTAAGAGAGATCTACCACCTTAATGGTTGGAGCATGCATATTGTTAGAGAAGAACATTGGGCCGCTAACTAAAGCCATGATTCATGGTGGAAGTTTCAGTTTTGGACATATATCCTCAATCTCATATGAGAATAATAATTGTTGCCACATGCTTATGCATTAAAGAGGAGTCCATTATCTCGTTGTCCATGTTGTCCCGGTATGGATGTCTAAGTTGAGAATAATCAAAAGCGAGAAATCCAAAATGCGAGCTTTCTCCTTAGACCTTTGTACAGGCGGCATGGAGGTACCCCATTGTGACACTTGGTTAAAACATGTGTATTGCGATGATCCGGTAGTCCAAGCTAATTAGGACAAGGTGCGGGCACTATTAGTATACTATGCATGAGGCTTGCAACTTGTAAGATATAATTTACATAACTCATATGCTTTATTACTACCGTTGACAAAATTGTTTCATGTTTTCAAAATAAAAGTTCTAGCACAAATATAGCAATCGATGCTTTCCTCTTTGAAGGACCATTCTTTTACTTTTAATGTTGAGTCAGTTCACCTATCTCTCTCCATCCCAAGAAGCAAACACTTGTGTGAACTGTGCATTGATTCCTACATACTTGCATATTGCACTTGTTATATTGCTTTGCATTGACAAATTATCATTGAGATATACATGTTATAAGTTGAAAGCAACCGCTGAAACTTAATCTTCCATTATGTTACTTCAATGCCTTTACTATGAATTTATTGCTTTATGAGTTAACTCTTATGCAAGACTTATTGATGCTTGTCTTGAAAGTACTATTCATGAAAAGTCTTTGCTTTATGATTCAGTTGTTTACTCATGTCATTACCATTGTTTTGTCGCTGCATTCATTACATATGTTTACAATAGTATGATCAAGGTTATGATGGCATGTCACTCCAGAAATTATCTTTGTTATCGTTTACTCGCTCGGGACGAGCAGGAACTAAGCTTAGGGATGCTGATACGTCTCCGGCGTATCGATAATTTCTTATGTTCCATGCCACATTATTGATGATATCTACATGTTTTATACATACTTTATGTCATATTTATGCGTTTTCCGGAACTAACCTATTGACGAGATGTCGAAGGGCCAGTTCCTGTTTTTTGCTTTTTTTGGTTTCAGAAATCCTAGTAACGAAATATTCTCGGAATTGGACGAAATCAACGCCCAGGTTCCTATTTTGCCCGGAAGCATCCAGAACACCCGAGAGCCGCCGGAGGGGGGCCACGGGGCCCCCGGATGATAGGGTGGCGCGGCCCACCCCCGGCCGCGCGGCCCTATGGTGTCGTCGCCCTTCGACCTTCCGACGCCGCCTCTTCGCCTATATAAAGGTCCCGGACCTAAAACCTCGATACGGAAAAGCCACGGTACGAGAAACCTTCCGGAGCCGCCGCCATCGCGAAGCCAAGATCCGGGGGACAGGAGTCTCCGTTCCGGCACGCCGCCGGGACGGGGAAGTGCCCCGGAAGGCTCCTCCATCGACACCACCACCATCTTCATCAACGCTGCTGTCTCCCATGAGGAGGGAGTAGTTCTCCATCAAGGCTCGGGGCTGTACTGGTAGCTATGTGGTTCATCTCTCTCCTATGTACTTCAATACAATAATCTCATGAGCTGCCTTACATGATTGAGATTCATATGATGATGCTTGTAATCTAGATGTCATTATGCTAGTCGAGTGGGTTTTACTTATGTGATCTCCGGAGACTCCTTGTCCCACGTGTGTAAAGGTGACGAGTGTGTGCACCGTGTGGGTCTCTTAGGCTATATTTCACGAGAATACTTATTCACTGTTATGAATGGCGTAGTGACGTGCTTATTTATATCTCTTTATGATTGCAATGTGTTTTGTATCACAATTTATCTATGTGCTACTCTAGTGATGTTATTAAAGTAGTTTTATTCCTCCTGCACGGTGTAATGGTGACAGTGTGTGCATCCGTGTTAGTACTTGGCGTAGGCTATGATTATGATCTCTTGTAGATTATGAAGTTAACTATTTCTATGATGGTATTGATGTGATCTATTCCTCCTACATGGTGTGAAGGTGACGAGTGTGCATGCTATGTTAGTACTTGGTTTAGTTATGTTGATCTCGTTATGCACTCTAAGGTTATTTAAATATGAACATTGAATTGTGGAGCTTGTTAACTCCGGCATTGAGGGTTCGTGTAATCCTACGCAATGTGTTCATCATCCAACAAGAGAGTGTAGAGTATGCATTTATCTATTCTGTTATGTGATCAATGTTGAGAGTGTCCACTAGTGAAAGTCTAATCCCTAGGCCTTGTCCCTAAATACCGCTATCGTTGCTTGTTTACTCGTCCCGGGCAAAGCACTTTTCTCGGTGCCATTGCCATTGCTCATACTTATTTATACCACCTGTATTTCACTATCTCTTCGCCGAACTAGTGCACCTATTAGGTGTGTTGGGGACACAAGAGACTTCTTGCTTTGTGGTTGCAGGGTTGCATGAGAGGGCTATCTTTGACCTCTTCCTCCCTGAGTTCGATAAACCTTGGGTGATCCACTTAAGGGAAACTTGCTGCTGTTCTACAAACCTCTGCTCTTGGAGGCCCAACACTGTCTACAAAAATAGAAGCACCCGTAGACATCACCTGTTAATGATCCTAATAGTATTTCTATTTCTGATGCTGAAACTGAAAGTGGTAATGAACATGATAAAGATAATGATAATATTGATGCTTTTGATAAAGAAGAGGTTGAAGATGAACCTAAAAAGCATGCTAAAAATAAAAAGTATACTAAAGAAGATTTTATTGCTAAGAAACATGGTAATTAAAGAGAACCTTGGGTTCAAAAGCAAATGCCTTTTCCTGCTAAGAAACTAAAATCAAAGGAAGAAGAACACTATAATAAATTTTTTGATTGGATGAAACCTTTGTTCTTGCAAATCCCTTTGACTGATGCTATTAAGTTGCCTCCTTATTCAAAGTATATGAAAGATATTGTCTCTAACAAAAGGAAAATTCCTAATGAGGAGATTTCCACTATGCTTGCTAATTACTCTTTCAATGGCAAAGTTCCAAAGAAGCTGGGCGACCCAGGTTGTAGCGATCTCACCTTTTATGGTGCCGATCTCTGTGCACATCTGTGCTAGTCCCTGGATCAATCGCTAGCACGCACAGTACAAGATGTAATACCAACAAAGGTCTTTATTACATCATATGATCCGGAATTTAGATAAATGATTACAATTTGCATAGCACAAGGCTAGCATATCATCAGAGTTTCACAACAAATAAACATAGACAGCATGGAGTCCTTCGTCTTCATGTGCCACAGGCGAGCATGTTGAGGATAGACTCGTAACCCTAACCATCGTAACTCACTCGTCTTTCAAAACATCTGCAACATGAAAAGTTACAGCCACGAATGGTCAATACTTTGAATGTATTGGCAAGATGACACTATAGTGGACTCAAATGGCAACCTAACACTTAAGTGTACATTTGGCTGGTAGAGCTCAGGCAGTTTTGCGTAAAGCAAGTTTTCACCTATCATTTCTCAAAACATTTTCTCTTCTATCAAGTGGTACCATTGATAGAAACCAATGGGCCTAGACATCACCGATAGAAACCGGCGAGTCTTCCTACCCTTTTTCACCCATCAAGTTTTAATTAAAGAAGTTGGGATGAGGAGACTTTCGAACAGGATCCTTGTCAGTTCGCTCAAATTGTCCGTAACCGGGGACACGGCTAAGTACTTAGTTTTAACACTCTGCAGAGGTTGTACAAATTTACCCACATGACCTAGTCTGTTCTTCTTCCATGATGCACATTTTGCTCAAATGGACGAGATGTCGACTAGGACGAGACTTTTCCGAAGTGATCACCCGGACCATCCTCTACGGACCCGCTCCAACCTACATTCCCCTACATCATCATGTCGCGTAGGGCCCAGGTTCACACAACATACTCCGTCAAGCCAGAGCCCATATAGCATGTGGTTGTACGGTAAGCTAATGAGCAAGGTTGTCTATTATCTCTTTGTTCCTGGGTGGCCGTCCACAAGTGCGATGCACACGGCGGTTCATAGACATGACCCCGTTGCAACCACTCAACATAAACCAAGCAAAGCCACATTCCACCCAGGTAGTTCATTGAATTTAGTTGTTTTTCCATAACCACTACTAAAACATTTTCATAGCATAGCTAAGCATCAACTAAATTCAGTGGCGACAAAATATAGTCAAGTAGGGGTAGCTAGACTACTGGGATTACAAAAGCAAAGCATATCCCTAGACTTACTACAAAAATCACTACGGTGCATGAATAAAATCTAGGACATTTGTGAGGGTGTGTCACTTGCCTTTTTGTAGTCGAAGAGTGTTCTCTTTTCTTTCAACAAAACACGTCGCTCTTCAAACGAACTATAAAATAAAATATTGTACAACATAAACACACAATTCATAACAACATAATACAATCAAGAAAACAATTTGGAAAACGCTCTATGGTACTAAGATGTGGCATGAGGTTTGGCTTGCAAGATATGGTTTGATAGATTGGAAGGGTCATGTACTTTGAAAGAAAAAGATTATCCAAGTCAAATGCTTAGGAGGAAAATATTGGCAAGGGCATATGATCAAGGGTTGTTTGCTACACCGGAATGAATAATTGGAATGATCCATGTGATAGAATCATACGAGTCTCATATGGCGTAAAGCAACATACCATTATGGAGAGTGTGACAACACTCACCAATGGCAAGAGGAAAAAGATTAGATAGGAACTAGTGATATGAAAATTTACTCAAATAACTCAACTGCTATTTGAATAATATGGACTAAGAAAATATATTGTGTAAGATTTGATCATGGAACAAGATGAATGTGTCTAAATGATTTGCATAGCGGAAGAACTATATTGCGGACCACAGAAATACCGCGAAAACAAAGCGTGCGAATCCAACATTCAAAATGTCTAGAATGATCTAGACATTTTAGTGATTCTAACGGTATAAAGTTTGTCGAAAACCAACGTGTAGAACTCAAGGTATGGATTTTACAATGCGCGGTTAAAATTCTAGTGGTGTCCGAAAAGTTATCCGAACAAGTTACTCGGATGGAAAAACTTCCTACACGAAAGTTGTAGAGGATTTAATTATGAACTGAACGGAAGAACAACTATTTAAAACGGAGCTCTAGATCTACAGATTTGGAAATTTAAAGTTAGACATGATCTATGAGCTAGCACAGACTATATACACGAACCGATCGATCTGAGATTTTTTTTTTAATGTACGTGGCAGGACTTAAGAGGCCGGTAGCTATTCAGTTTTTGAGATTAAAACGGATCTAGTCTGAAACACAGAAAAACGATCACGATGGTTATACCAGTAGCAACGCGAGGTTGACAGCGACGAGGGCGCAGCTTTGGCCGTTGATATCGGGCGAAGTACTCTTAGCGCTTGGCGAAGTGGAATGGATTCGCTGATATGTTGTTCCCCGTAGTTAGGTTGATTCTGATGTGTGCAGCTAATCACATCGATCTTCGTCCTTCCCACAAGTTGGCCAAGGTTCCAATAGATGGTGGCATCCGGGTGAACTGAGCGGGGGCGTCAAATGGATCAGTATTCAGTACTCCAGCTGCGAAATTGGTCGGTTAAAAAAAAAGGGCAGGGAGATGTGCATGGTCAACAGGAAGTGGATGAAACGGAATAAGGGCCTGGTACCCCATGATTACCTCGTCACCGTCATTCGCCGAGTTCCTAGCAACAAGGAGGAGCGGACGGGGAGCGGACGGAGTTACGGTGACGCTGCAACCAAAGACGATGTAAGGCACGACCTTGTCCAGGATGTAGAAGACGATGAGAACAACATACTAGTAGTAGGAATAGATGAAAAGATTACTTTACACCACGTATTCTTCCGATGAACTCAGACTTTGGGATGGTCAAGATTTTCTCGTCATGGCCAGTGGAGGCATCCTATGAAGAAAGTTTCAGAACGAAACTGAGGGAGGAGAATGAGAGGCACGAAGTGACACGCTCGGTTTGCTTTGGTATTCGCTGAATAGGGAGATCGGAATACATATGCCAAAGTGTGGCATTCGGGGCACCGGTTCGATTTGTGCGATTAAGACAATAAAGTGGAGAACAAATTTCCTGAACGGTTACTCCATTGAATTTCTAATAAGTTTTGTGTTTATAGTCATCTATTTAGAGGTGTTGAATGACCTGGAGGAGGAGAGGAAGAGGCGTCGGCCATCGGAGGCGTTACAGCTTGCCTGTACGTACTCTAGGTGGAAGACGAGCGTGGTTTGGTCGGGCTGGTCTGACGGCCAGACTGGACCAGTTTGGAGCAGCCCAAAGAAAGAAGGAAAAAAAAATGGAGAGGAGGGAGGCAGGCCACGGTGGGTTGGCATGGGCTGCTTGGCTAGGCCGGTTGGCCCATTTGGTTGGGTCCACCCTTTTTTTTAATTCTTTCATAACTTTTGATTAAAGCCTCCAAATGAGTTCAAATTTGTTTCTAAATTTTTTGTAAAAAAACAACATAGTTTTTTTTAGGAAAAAAGAACTATTTAATACTCATTTGAAAAATAGTAAAATAAAATGCATGCACATTGGCCTTTATGGCTATTTTGAAAATACTTTGCAAAGTTAAATACAAATTTTATGGTTTCAAAATCTTAAAACTTTGAATAATATAAAATTTAGGAAAACTCTATTTTGGAAATACCTTTTTAATAATCACAAAAAGTTTTAATTCTTTGCGTATTTCAATCAAGTCAACCATCAAGCATAGAATTTGATTTTTATTTGACATTCCAAAATTAGGAAAATTTTGGGATGTGACACAGGTATACCGACTATTCCTTGTTCCATGAAGAATAATTATGTTAGAACTGCTCTATGTGATTTGGGAGCAGGTGTTAGTGTTATGCCTTTTTCTCTTTATAAGAGACTTTATTTAGATAAGTTGATACCAAGCTGATATATCTTTGCAAATGGCTGATAAATCTACTTGCTATTCCTGTTGGTATATGTGAGGATGTTCCTGTTCAAGTTACTAATAATTGCTTAATATTAACTGATTTTGTTGTGTTGGAAATGCTCGAAGATGATAATATGTCTATTATTCTTGGGAGACCTTTTCTTAACACCGCAGGGGCTGTTATTGATTGCAATAAAGGAAAAGTTACTTTCAATGTCGATGACAAGGAGCATACTGTTTATTTTCCCAAAAGGATTGATAAAGTATGTGGAGTTAATACAATTTCTAATGTGAGAACTATCAAAGTGGGAACTATTGATTGTCCTATATATGAGCCTAAGCAAGGATATCAAAGTATTATGATTGGATCCATATCAATTCAATACAAGGTAACATGATTGATTTGAGGTTTATTTCTTCTTATGTCATGTAAAATTTATTTGGTGGCAAGACTTGATCAACCTTGTTAACAAGTATATTTTATATGCATAGAAGAGCTAAGCAACATTTCTTTCTTCCTCCACTTGCTTTACTTGCTGTAGCACTACTTGTTTTGCAAGATGCTTTAGTTGTTTAGGAGTTTGAAAATCTCTTTCTGCCCTGTAATAATAATTTTGACACCCAGAAATGTGCATTTTTCAAAGTTTTCAAAAATTTACAAAAAGTATATTGTTGATCTTATTTTTCGAAGAGCTACCTGGGAGCACCAGGGGCTGACCAATGGGGCACCCTGGGACTGGACCCCATGGGCCGGCGCGGCCAGCAAGGGGGCGCGCCACCCTGTGGTGTGGGCCCCTCCTTGCCCCACTAACTCATCTCTTCCTCCCATCTCAGTCTCTCTCCCGAAAAATCTCGTACTCACTTTCTCTCACTCGCGTTTCTGCTCAAGAGCTCAAGATTTCTCGATCTCTTTGCTCAGCCCAGATTTCTGTCTGAAATTTGGCACATTTGCTCTCCGGTATGTGACTCCTCCGATTATCCAAATAGAATTTTGTTTGGTGGAGTATATCTTGAATATTTTGCTGCTGTAGGTAACATGTTTAGTGAGCTTGCATGCTTGTTCTAAGTTGTAAAAAATTAGTTGTGAAGCATGTTTAGTACTCTACCAAGTTCCTATAGTAGTTTCCCTCAATGATATGTCTCCAAATCAACTTTTATAATGTTTGTTGAAAAATTTCAAAAAATGGAGTGGAATAGGCACCAACTCAATCAACAAGAATTGGAGGTGCAACAAGTTATGAGAGTTCACCGCGAAGAGGGAGTATACCCCTCGTACTACCCATGCACTGATTTTATGAGGAGTGCAGGAATCTTGCGAGATGTTCAAAATCGGATTTCCAATGCGGGGTTGGAAAGTTTTGTTGTTGGTGAACCCTACCAATATGCAAAACTAACCATGTCGGTGGTGCAGGATTTTGAATTCTATTGGTCCCAACCTAACCCCATGGTTCGATACAAAATTTATAATAAAACCATCGACTTGCCTTTTGCTGATTTTTGTGCAGCTATTAGAGTACCATAATGGGGATCTTGTGAGAAGATTAGGGGGTTGCCGCAGGAACTCTTGAGTCTATACAAGATGATTTGTCAAGGGAGAAACTTCTCAGAAGAGAGTGGTAAAATTCGTAGCATTCAACTCCCAGCTATTCGCTACTTTGCTTATTTCATCACCAAGTGCGTTCTTGCTAGACAGAATGCAAATAAGTTATCTATCCAGGATTTGGCTTTCCTAGCTGCTGCATTGCAACATGATAGGACTTATAATTTGGGTGCTTTGATAGCCTTTAGACTTGCTACTAACCGTGAGAAGGGAGGAATTTGTGGAGGTCTCATCGCCTCTCGTTTATTAGCTATGCATGGTGTAGAACCTCACCCTCTTGATGTTCGACTTTACGTAGAGAAACTCGATATTGTTTCAATGATAAAACATGACTTTGTTTCTAACCGATCTAATCTGAGTAACTTTGTCTTATGAGATAACATTTTACAAGAAAAATTGGAGAACAACTAAAAGAGCTGATAAACTAGTAGGATTGCACCTTCTGCTTTGTTTAACCTTGCTTCCAGGGAAAATTGGTCGGTCACGGAAGAGGAACTAAATGCATACATAGAGGGGGATGGCCATCATGCAGGGGACAGCGCGGAGGAGGCCGAGGAACACCTCAACTTGTCATCCGATGCAGCGAGTTCTTCACATCAACATTTTGGGAATGTTGAGCCTTCACCCTTTTCTTCTGCATAGGGACCTTATTATGACTATACCATGTACGATCCACCGGCGTGGAACCCTGACCCTCGCTGGGGTTGATCTCCACTTAGGCCAAAAACCTAAGCTTGTGGGGAGGTATACCGGCATCACTCATTCATTGCATATTACAATTGCTGGATACTTGTACATACTTTTTAGCTTATTAAAGTGGTTTTCTAATAAGAGGAAGATGATATTTGGGGAAGTGCTGATTGAAAACAGATTCTGGACTGATACCAAAAAAATTCTCAAAAACAGCCAGAACGTTATTTTACGAAGCCAATTTTTGTGCATGTTCCCCAGGTTATTATCTAACTTTCATTAGTTTAGCACTTTTCGAGCTGGGCAGCGGAAGATTTTTGTAAAAATCGATTACTGTACTGCTGTCAAGTTTGACGAATTTTTGTTGCTTTGTGTTTATGTGACTCTTTTAGTTTTCATCTTCTTGTTTTTGCTTTGTTTCTTTCCTAAAACACAAAAAGACCAAAAATATTTCTGTTGTTTCTCTTTACCATTTGCTTATTTTGGTTTCTTGTTCCTATTTTGCTTTATTTGCTATCGTTGGTTTGCTATAAGAAAATCCAAAAAGATTTTGCTTTGTTTGCTTGTTTCCTTTTGTTCTTGTTTCCAATCCGAAAACACCAAAAATATTTGCTGTTCTTCTTTGGTTTTGTAAAGTTCATTATGGAGTTCAGTGGTCTTCGGTGGTTGGAGCTTGGCTTTCATTTCATATTATTCAAGCTACACAAGTGAAAGGCAATAATGACGATCTACGACAATTCGACTGTGGTGAGAGGCTGGTATGAACTCTATTTGTTTTCATTTTTGTACATATACTCATCCATGTGAGCATGCTTAGTTGGTTCATGTGAGGTATATATCATTTAAGAAAGTCTAGTAGTTCATGATCTCTCATGCTTAGCTCCAATTTATTAATATGAGTAGCATATCATAAATATTTTCTTGCATTGCTTTATTCATAGATAGGTATGACATTGTGGTATCCTCCTCTGAATAATTCACTTGAATCAACTTGGCACATGCTCACGCATGCATATGACTGAACAAAAGTCAATTAAGCCTCGATGATTTACTTTGCCTCAGAGTTCTTGTATCACTTTTATTCCTCTGTTAATTTATTTTGCCGCAAGCATGATTATGACAGTTATATTGCTCTCTTGATTGTCGCTTCCCAGTCTATTGCTAGCTTTCACTTGTACTGAGCGGGAACGCTGCTCGTGCTTCCAAATCCCTGAAAACCAAGTTATTCCAAAGTGTCCACCATAAATACCTATGCATGGCATTTCAAACCATTCCAAGTAAATTCTCATGTGCTACCTTTAAACCTTCAAAATACTTCTCAATTTGTGTCGATGTTTTATAGCTCATGAGGAAGTATGTGGTGTTTATCTTTCAATCTTGTCATTTACTCTGACGAGACTTTCACCAATGGACTAGTGGCACATCCGCTTATCCAATAATTTTGCAAAAAGAGCTGGCAACGGGGTTCCCAGCCCCAATTAATCAACTTTCATTAATAATTCTCTTCACATGTTTTGCCCTGATTTATCAGTTAGCAACTTAATTTGCAAATAGACACTCCTCCATGGTATGTGAATGTTGGAAGGCACTGATGACCCACAAGTATAGGGGATCGCAACAGTCTTCGAGGGAAGTAAAACCCAATTTATTGATTCGACACAAGGGGAGGTAAAGAATACTTATAAGCCTTAACAACTGAGTTGTCAATTCAGCTGCACCTGGAAAAACACTAGTAACAGGGGTGATGTGAAAGTAGCGGTGATATGAGAGCAAGTAGTAACGGTAACACAGCGCGAGTAATAGTAATATGAGAGCAATGGCACTAGAAAACAGTTGACATGTAGAACGAGTATATGATGATGAAAGATGGACCGGGGTTCCCAGCTATCTACACTAGTGGCAACTCTCTAATAACAAGTGTTGGGTGAACAAATTACAGTCGGGCAATTGATAGGATTGAAATAGCATTAAGACAGAATATCAAGATCATTAATCATGTAGGCATGTTTTCCAATTATAGTCGTACGTGCTCGCAATGAGAAACTTGCACAACATCTTTTGTCCTACCAGCCGGTGGCAGCCGGGCCTCAAGGGAATCTATCTGGATATTAAGGTACTCCTTTTAATAGAGCACCGGAGCAAAGCATTAACACTCCGTGAAAACATGTGATCCTCACATCACTACCATCCCCTCCGGTTGTCCCGATTTCGTCACTTCGGGGCCATTGGTTCCGGACAGCGACATGTGCATACAACTTGTAGATACAATCTAAGCAATAAGTATAGAGCTCAAATCTAAGATCATGCCACTCGGGCCCTAGTGACAAGCATTAAGCATAACAAGATTGCGAGCAACAATAACTTCATAAACTTTGTAGATAGACAATCATAACGTAACAATCCATCGGATCCCGACAAACACAACACCGATTACATCGGATGAATCTCAATCATGTAAGGCAGCTCATGAGATCATTGTATTGAAGTACATGGGGGAGAGAATACCAACTAGCTACAGCCTAGAACCCGTAGTCCATGGGGGAACTACTCATGGAGCATGATGGAGGCGGTGGCGTTGATGGAGATGGCTTCCGGGGCACTTCCCCGTCCCGGCAGGGTGCCGGGACAGAGACTTCGTCCCCCGAATTGGAGTTTCGCGATGGCGGCGGCGCCCACTGGAGTTTCGTCAAGTGGTACCGCGTTTTTAGGTCGAAAGGGATTTTATAGGCGAAGAGGCGGCGCGAGGGGGCACACAGGGGCTCCCCACCATAGGCCGGCGCGGGCCCGAGCCAGCCGCGCCGCCTTATGGTGTGGTGGCCCTCTGGCCCCTCTCCGACTCTTCTTCGGTGTTCTGGAGCCTTCCGGGAAAAATAGGAGGTTTGGCGTTGCTTTCGTCCAACTCCGAGAATATTGCCCGAACAGCCTTTCTGGAACCAAAAACAGCGAGAAAACAGAACCGGCACCGTGGCATCTTGTTAATAGGTTAGTTCCGGAAAATGCATGAAATCATCATAAAGTGCAAGCAAAACATGTAAGTATTGTCATAAAACAAGCATGGAACGACAGAAATTATGGATACGTCGGGGACGTATCAGCATCCCCAAGCTTAGTTCTCGCTCGTCCCGAGCAGTAAACGATAAAAAGAATAATTTCCGTAGTGACATGCTACTTACATAACCTTGATCATACTATTACAAAGCATATGAAATGAATGAAGTGACTCAAGGCAATGATCTATAGTTGCTAACAAATAGATAACATATAGCAAAACTTTTCATGAAGAGTACTTTCAAGACAAGTATCAAAAGTCTTGCACAAGAGTTAACTCATAAAGCAATAAGTTCAAAGTAAAGGCATCGAAGCAACACAAAGGAAGATATAAGTTTCAGCGGTTGCTTTCAACTTGTAACATGCATATCTCATGGATAATTGTCAACACAAAGTAATATGATGAATGCAAATAAGCAAGTATGTAAGAATCAATGCACAGTTGACACAAGTGTTTGCTTCTAAGATGGAAGGAAGTAGGTAAACTGACTCAACATAAAGTAAAAGAATGGCCCTTCAAAGAGGAAAGCATCGATTGCTATATTTGTGCTAGAGCTTTGGTTTTGAAAACATAAAGAGAGCATAAAAGTAAAGTTTTGAGAGGTGTTTGTTGTTGTCAACGAATGGTAGTGGGCACTCTAACCCCCTTGCCGGACAAACCTTCAAAGAGCGGCTCCCATGAATTATTTTTATTTTTGGGTGGCACTCCTTCCAACCTTTCTTTCACAAACCATGGCTAACCGAATCCTCGGGTGCTCGCCGATGGCGTGTATTTCACACGTTCGTTGGGCAACCCCAAGAGGAAGGTATGATGCGCACGGCAGCAAGTTTTCCCTCGTGAAAGAAACCAAGGTTTATCGAACCAGGAGGAGCCAAGAAGCACGTTGAAGGTTGATGGCGGCGGGATGTAGTGCGGCGCAACACCGAGGATTCCGGCGCCAACGTGGAACCCGCACAACACAACCAAAGTACTTTGCCCCAACGAAACAGTGAGGTTGTCAATCTCACCGACTTGCCGTAACAAAGGATTAACCGAATTGTGTGGAAGATGATTGTTTGCGAGAGAAAATAGTAAAACAAGTATTGCAGCAGATTTGTATTTCGAGTATTAAAGAATGGACCGGGGTCCACAGTTCACTAGAGGTGTCTCTCCCATAAGATAAAAGCATGTTGGGTGAACAAATTACAGTCGGGCAATTGACAAATAGAGAGGGCATAACAATGCACATACATGTCATGATAAGTATAGTGAGATTTAATTGGGCATTACGACAAAGTACATAGACCGCCATCCAACTCGCATCTATGCCTAAAAAGTCCACCTTCGAGGTTATCGTCCGAACCCTTCAGGTATTAAGTTGCAAAGCAACGAGACAATTGCATTAAGTATGGTGTGTAATGTAATCAATAACTACATCCTCGGACATAGCATCAATGTTTTATCCCTAGTGGCAACGAGCACAACACAACCTTAGAACTTTACGTCACTCGTCCTAGTGTCAATGCGAGGCATGAACCCACTATCGAGCATAAATACTCCCTCTTGGAGTTACTAGCATCAACTTGGCCGAGCCTCTACTAATAACGGAGAGCATGCAAGATCATAAACAACACATATGCAATAACTTGATAATTAACATAACATGGTATTCTCTATCCATCGGATCCCGACAAACACAACATAGAGTATTACGGATAGATGATCTTGATCATGTTAGGCAGCTCACAAGATCCAACAATGAAGCACAATGAGGAGAAGACAACCATCTAGCTACCGCTATGGACCCATAGTCCAGGGGTGAACTACTCACTCATCACTCCGGAGGCGACCATGGCGGTGTAGAGTCCTCCGGGAGATGAATCCCCTCTCCGGCAGGGTGCCGGAGGAGATCTCCGAATCCCCCGAGATGGGATTGGCGGCGGCGGCGTCTCGTGAGGTTTTCCGTATCGTGGTTTTTCGCATCGGGGTTTCGCGACGGAGGCTTTAAGTAGGCGGAAGAGGCGGAGTCGGAGGGCTGACGAGGGGCCCACACCATAGGGCGGCGCGGGCCCCCCTGGCCGCGCCGCCTTGTGGTGTCGCCACCTCGTGGCCCCACTTCGTATGCTCTTCGGTCTTCTGGAAGGTTCGTGGCAAAATAGGCCCCTGGGTCTTGATTTCGTCCAATTCCGAGAATATTTCGTTACTAGGATTTCCGAAACCAAAAACAGCAGAAAACAACAACTGGCACTTCGGCATCTTGTTAATAGGTTAGTTCCAGAAAATGCACGAATATGACATAAAGTGTGCATAAAACATGTAGGTATCATCAATAATATGGCATGGAACATAAGAAATTATCGATACGTCGGAGACGTATCACCTGCCAACAATCTCATACCATGAAGGAGTGCCTTTTTATTTTAGTTTTATTATGATGACACTCCTCCCAACCTTTGCTTACACAAGCCATGGCTAACCGAATCCTTCGGGTGCCGTCCAACAATCACATACCATGGAGGAGTGTCTATTTTTGTTAATTAATTTGGGACCGGGAATCCCATTGCCGGCTCTTTTTGCAAAATTATTGGATAAGCGGATGAAGCCACTAGTCCATTGGCGAAAGTTGCCCAACAAGATTGAAAGATAAACACCACATACTTCCTCATGAGCTATAAAACATTAACACAAATCAGAGGTAATAAATTTTGAATTGTTTAAAGTTAGCACTCAAGCAATTTACTTTGGAATGGCAGGAAATACCACATAGTAGGTAGGTATGGTGGACACAAATGGCATAGTAGTCGGCTCAAGTATTTTGGATGCATGAGAAGTATTCCCTCTCGATACAAGGCTTAGGCTAGCAAGGCTATTTGAAGCAAACACAAGTATGAACCGGTACAGCAAAACTTACATAAGAACATATTGCAAGCATTATAATACTCTACACTCGTCTTCCTTGTTGCTCAAACACTTTTACTAGAAAATATCTAGACCTTAAGAGAGACCAATTATGCAAACCAATTTCAACAAGCTCTACAGTAGTTCTCCACTAATAGGCTTAGACTACATGAAAAAACTTAATCATGATCTACTTGAGAGCTCAAAACAATTGCCAGTGTCAAATTATCCAAGACATATGAGGCATTTTCTGTTTTCAACCAAATATAAATAAGTGCAATAGCTTCCAACTTTTATCATTGAACATTAAAAGTAAAACGAAGAACAAGAGTGTTCATATGAAAAAGCGGAGCGTGTATCTCTCCCAATCAAGGATTGCTAGGATCCGATCTTATTCAAACAAAACAAAAATAAAAGCACACAGACGCTCCAAGTAAAACACGTATGATGTGACCGAATAAAAATATAGTTTCAATAGAAAAACCTGATAAGATGATGAAGAAGGGGATGCCTTGGGCATCCCCAAGCTTAGACGCTTGAGTCTCCTTGAAATATGCAGGGATGAACCACGGGGGCATCCCCAAGCTTAGACTTTTCACTCTTCTTGATCATATATCATCCTCCTCTCTTGACCTTTGAAAACTTCCTTCACACCAAACTTCTCATAAACTTCATTAGAGGGGTTAGTACTCAAAAAATTTGAATCCACCTTGGTCCTGTAGTGGCACATTGCAAGAACTCAATAAAACATTAGCTACAGCCCTCTACGTCTAGAAAACCTCGCTTAAAGTCCACAAGAGACAATGCAAAAAACAGAGACAGAATCTGCCAAAACAGAACAGCCAGTAAAGACGAATTTTAAATAAATACTTCCGTTGCTCAAATCAGAAAACTCAAAACTAATGAAAGTTGCGTACATATATGAGGAACACGCACGTAAATTGGCATATTTTTCTGAGTTACCTACAGAGAAAACAGCCCAGATTCGTGACAGATAGAAATCTGTTTCTGCGCAGAAATCCAAATCTAGTATCAACCTTCGATTAGAGGCTTTACTTGGCACAACAAAACACAAAACTAAGATAAGGAGAGGTTGCTACAGTAGTAAAAAACTTCCAAAACACAAATATAAAACAAAGTACTGTAGCAAAATAACACATGGGTTATCTCCCGAGAAGTTGCTTTCTTTATAGCCATTAAGATGGGCTCAGCAGTTTTAATGATGCACTCGCAGGAAATAGTATTTGAAGCAAAAGAGAGCATCAAGAGGTAAATCCAAAACACATTTAAGTCTAACATGCTTCCTATGCAAAGGAATCTTGTACACAAATAAATTCATGAAGAACAAAGTGACAAGCATAAGAAGATAAAACAAGAATAACTTCAAAAATTTCAGCATATAGAGAGGTGTATTACTACCATGAAAATTTCTACAACCATATTTTCCTCTCTCATAATAATTTTCAGTAGCCTCATGAATAAACTCAACAATATAACTATCACATGCAGCATACTTTTCATGATTTCCAAACACATAATTTTTATCAAGTTCAAGAATAGTGGAATTAAAACTTTCAAACTTACTTTTATTAATAATATAACAAGGTAGTTGATCAATCTCAATAGATATGGGACTCATAGAATAAGTCAAGAACTCTCCAATCCCATTTTCATTAGTAGTACAATTAATATTATCAAGTAACATAGGACCATCATCTAGAGCTTTATCATAGACATTTGCCAAACAAAATTCTTTAGTACCATGCATTTCGACATCAGGAACAAACAAAGCATTATCATAAGATTTATCAAAGTAGCATGGATTATCATATATAACAGTAGCATAATTATTTTCACAAGTTTTACTCATAGGCAATACTTCAAGAGAATCCACAGGAACATAACATTCAACCTCTTTCGGTAAGCATGGAGGACAATCAAATAGTGTAAGAGATAAAGAGTTACTCTCATTAGAAGGTTGGCATGGGTAGCTAATCCATTCTTCCTCCTTTTGTTCGTCGCTCTCCTCTTCTTTTTCATCCAATGAGCTTTCGGGTTCATCAATTTCCTCCTCTTTTTCATCCAATGAGCTTTCGGGTTCATCAATTTCTTCTTCCACCGGTTCCTGCAAATTGTGAGTGCATTCTTGTGCATTAATGTGTCTCTCTTTATAATCAAGGATATAAGGATTCCTACTGTAGCATTCTATGCAAGAATTAAGGATAGTAGAGACATAATCTTTAAGGTCCTTACAAATAGCACAAGTTTCATAATTCTCAACCATGAAGGATTCTATCTCGGAGGCTCCCATAAATAAGACAAATTGTTCTACCTCTTCGAACCCATAATGAATATAGCAATTCCGATTATAGTTCTTAATTAAAAATTCCTCACTAAAGCCACATTGAAATTTAAGATGTTTAGTATCCTGTTGAGAGCAACGAGTTTATATCATGGCGTTTAAGCAAGATTTTAGCAATTGTATTCAATTTTTCTATCATAGCACTCATTATTTTACCAGTTCTTGATTCTCTATAATTATTATAACATTCTATAAGCTCCAAGTAGGTTGTTGGTTCTCCCATAACAGCAGTTTTTAATTTTTAGGTTTTTCAAATTTTTATGGATTTTTGGGTATATGAGAAAAACAAAACAAGACAAAAACAAACTAGATAAAAGTAAACTAAGCAAAATAAAACAAAATAAAACAGAGAGAGAGGTAGAGTGTACTCCCCAGGTGAACTTATGAGTAGAGCTATGCCTCCCCGGCAACGGCGCCAGAAAATAGTCTTGATGTCCCACAAGTATAGGGGATCGCAACAGTCTTCGAGGGAAGTAAAACCCAATTTATTGATTCGACACAAGGGGAGACAAAGAATACTTGAAAGCCTTAACAGCGGAGTTGTCAATTCAAGTTGCACACTGGAAACGGACTTGCTCGCAAGAGTTTATCGATAGTAACAGTTTTATAGTAGTAGCAGTAGTGAAATAACAGCAGTAGAGTAACAAAGACAGCAGTAGTGATTTTAGTAAACAGCAGGATTAAAATACTGTAGGCACGGGGACAGATGACGGGCGTTGCATGAATGAGAGAAACTCATGTAACAATCATAGCAGGGCATTTGCAGATAATAATAAAACGGTGTCCAAGTACAAAGCAATCAATAACAGCCCCTGCGGTGTTAAGAAAAGGTCTCCCAAGAATAATAGACATATTATCATCTTCAGGCATTTCCGATACAACAAAATCAGTTAATATCAAGCAGTTATTAGTAACTTGAACAGGAACATCCTCACATATACCAAAAGGAATAGCAGTAGATTTATCGGCCATTTGCAAAGATATATCAGTAGGTATCAACTTATCTAAGTAAAGTCTCTTATAAAGAGAAAAAGGCATAACACTAACACCGGCTCCCAAGTCACATAGAGCAGTTTTAACATAATTATTCTTAATAGAACAAGGAATAGTAGGTATACCGGGTCGCCCAACTTCTTTGGAACTTTGCCATTGAAAGAGTAATTAGCAAGCATAGTGGAAATTTCCTCATTGGGGATTTTCCTTTTGTTAGTAACAATATCTTTCATATACTTTGAATAAGGAGGCAATTTAATAGCATCGGTCAAAGGGATTTGCAAGAATAAAGGTTTCATCCAATCACAAAATTTATTATAGTGTTCTTCTTCCTTTGATTTTAGTTTCTTAGCAGGAAAAGGCATTTGCTTTTGCACCCAAGGTTCTCTTTCATTACCATGTTTCTCGGCAATAAAATCTTCTTTAGTATACTTTTTATTTTTAGCATGCTTTTCGGGTTCTTTTTCAACCTCTCCTTTATCGGGAGTATCATTCTTATCATTATCTTTATCATGTTCATTACCACTTTCGGTTTCAGCATCGAAATAGAAATACTATTAGGATCATTAACAGGTTCGAGAGGATTCTACAACATTCTTATGTTTCTTTTTCTTTTTCTTAGATGGAGCACTAGTTTTAGTTCGTTGAGAATCTTGTTCAACTCTTTTGGGATGCCCTTCGGGATATAGAGGATCCCGAGTAGAGACACCACCTCTAGTTGTTACTTCATAAGCATGTTTTTCTTTAGAATTATTTCCCAACAAGTCATTTTGCACTTTAGTGAGTTGATCAATTTGAGTTTGAACCATATGAAAATGTTTAACAAGCATCTTAACATCATTGGAGGTTCTCTCCACAATATCATGCAATTCACTAATAGCTTGAGAATTTTCCATTAGATGATTCTCTACTCTCATATTAAAATTTTCTTGCTTAACAATATAATTATCAAACTCATCTAAGCATTGCGCGAGAGGTTTTGAATACGGAATATCTTCCCTAGTAAAGCGGCTGAAGGGAATTTACCTCAATCATGGATGAAGGGGGAATTATCTCACATATATCTTCTATGGGAGGAAGATTCTTCACATCTTCAGATTTAATACCTTTCTCCTTGAGAGACTTCTTGGCTTCCCTCATATCTTCATCATTCAATTTAATTAAACCCCTCTTCTTCAATATTGGCGTTGGAGTTGGTTCAGGCGTAGTCCAATCATCATGATTCCGGCCTATTTTAGCCAATAATTCTTCAACGTCGTCTGAAGTTCTTTTCCTGAAAACACAACCAGCACAACTATCCAGGTATGCCCTAGACTCAATGGTTAGTCCACTATAAAATATATCAAGTAAATCATGCTTTTCCAAATCATGGTCGGGCCGAGCTCTAATAAGAGAGCAAAATCTCGCCCAAGCCTCGGGCAATTTCTCTCCATCTCCCCGATCAAAATTATAAATTCTCCGCAAAGCAATATGTTGAGCACTAGCGAGGAAAGTATTTCCGGAAGAAAACATCAAGCAATTCTTTTGGACTTTTAATAGAACTAGGTGGCAAACTATTATACCAAGTTTTAGCGTCATCCTTTAATGAGAATGGAAAGATTTTAGCAACAAAGTAAGTACGCTTCTTAACATCATCAGAAAACAAACTACTCAGAGTAGATAACTCAATCATGTGTTCAACAGCACTTTCTTTTTCAGTACCACAAAAGGGTGTTTTCTCAACAATAGCTATATGAGATAGATCAAGAGAAAAATCATAATCTTTATCCTTAATGTTTATAGGAGATGTGGCAAATTTAGGATCAGGAGACAGTTTATATCTAACGAGCATGTTCTCGCAAGAAACTTTTTAATTTTTCTTGCATCAGTAGTAGCATTGCATTTTTCAATAAAATCATCATCAAGTTCCACATAATCTTCATCAAGATCATCACTAGAGTATTCAAGTTCAGGTGAATTAACAGGTGTAGTAACATCAGGAGTTTCGAGTATTTTCAATTTGTCTAGACCTAGCAATTGTAGCATCTAGAAAAGTTCCCAATGAACCACTATCATCAAGCACAGCAGAAGCATCATCAATATTATAAGAGGAATTTTCAGATTCAGCAGAAGTACCGGCATTTGAAGCTTGTGGTGGTGAAACAAGTTTACTTATCACAGATGGTGAATCAAGAGCAGCAGAGGTACTCAGAGTTGTACCTTTTCTTGTAGTGGATGGTAATATGGCGACCTTAGTATCGCGAGGTTTACCCATGATGGAGAATTTGCAGCGAACAATATCAATCCAAATGAACTTCCAAATAAAGCTATGCTCCCCGACAACGGCGCTGTAAAACGATCTTGATGACCCACAAGTATAGGGGATCGCAACAGTCTTCGAGGGAAGTAAAACCCAATTTATTGATTCGACACAAGGGGAGGTAAAGAATACTTATAAGCCTTAACAACTGAGTTGTCAATTCAGCTGCACCTGGAAAAACACTAGTAACAGGGGTGATGTGAAAGTAGCAGTGATATGAGAGCAGTAGTAACAGTAACACAGCAGCAGTAATAGTAATATGAGAGCAATGGCACCAGAAAACAGTTGACATGTAGAACGAGTATATGATGATGAAAGATGGACCGGGGTTCCCGGCTATCTACACTAGTGGCAACTCTCCAATAACAAGTGTTGGGTGAACAAATTACGATCGGGCAATTGATAGGATTGAAATAGCATTAAGACAGAATATCAAGATCATTAATCATGTAGGCATGTTTTCCAATTATAGTCGTACGTGCTCGCAATGAGAAACTTGCACAACATCTTTTGTCCTACCAGCCGGTGGCAGTCGGGCCTCAAGGGAATCTACTTGGATATTAAGGTACTCCTTTTAATAGAGCACCGGAGCAAAGCATTAACACTCCGTGAAAACATGTGATCCTCACATCACTACCATCCCCTCCGGTTGTCCCGATTTCCGTCACTTCGGGGCCATTGGTTCCGGACAGCGACATGTGCATACAACTTGTAGATACAATCTAAGCAATAAGTATAGAGCTCAAATCTAAGATCATGCCACTCGGGCCCTAGTGACAAGCATTAAGCATAACAAGATTGCAGCAACAATAACTTCATAAACTTTGTAGATAGACAATCATAACGTAACAATCCATCGGATCCCGACAAACACAACACCGATTACATCAGAAGAATCTCAATCATGTAAGGCAGCTCATGAGATCATTGTATTGAAGTACATGGGGGAGAGAATACCAACTAGCTACAGCAAGAACCCGTAGTCCATGGGGGAACTACTCACGGAGCATGATGGAGGCGGTGGCGTTGATGGAGATGGCTTCCGGGGCACTTCTCCGTCCCGGCGGGTGCCGGGACGAGAGACTTCGTCCCCCGAATTGGAGTTTCGCGACGGTGGCGGCGCCCCTGGAGTCTTTCTGGAGTTTCGTCAAGTGGTCCTGCGTTTTTAGGTCGAAAGGGATTTTATAGGCAAAGAGGCGGCGCAGGGGGCACCTGGGGGCTCCCCACCATAGGCTGGCGCGGGCCCAGGCCAGGCCGCACCGCCTTATGGTGTGGTGGCCCTCTGGCCCCTCTCCGACTCTTCTTCGGTGTTCTGGAGCCTTCCGGGAAAAATAGGAGGTTTGACGTTGATTTCGTCCAATTCCGAGAATATTGCCCGAACAGCCTTTCTGGAACCAAAACAGCAGAAAACAGCAACTGGCACTTCGGCATCTTGTTAATAGGTTAGTTCCGGAAAATGCATGAAATCATCATAAAGTGCAAGCAAAACATGTAAGTATTGTCATAAAACAAGCATGGAACGACAGAAATTATGGATACATCGGGGACGTATCAGGCACCCGAGGATTCGGTTAGCCATGGATTGTGTAAGCAAAGGTTGGGGGGAGTGTCATCCATAATAAAACTAAAATATATGTGTAAACAAAAGAGAAGAGGGATGATTTACCTTGCTGGTAGAGATAACGTCCTTCATGGGAGCCGCTCTTGAAAGTCTGGTTGACGAGGTAGTTAGAGTACCCACTATCATTCGTTGACAACAACAAACACCTCTCAAAATAACTTTACTCTTTTTTACAAATGAAAAGCTCTAGCACATGTTAATCCCTGCTTCCCTCTACGAAGGGTCAATCTTTTACTTTTACATTGAGTCTCCATCCTTTCTTTGAGCACCTTCTTGAGAGCACAACTGTCATTCTTAGTATAATATGCTTGTCCCAAAATGTGATTAACTGTGGTATAACTTTGATGCTTTTATCTTTGATAATCTCTACTTCCAGTCTTCCCATGAACTTCAAAGGTGCCCGAGCATTTATGTTTTGTTGTACAAATACGGGCAAGCGAGAGACCACTTTATCATATCCTTCTATGAACATTGCAATCTTGCTGATAGACATGATTCATGATGCTTATTATTAATTTGTTGGTACCTTTTCCATGATTGATATAGCTATTAGATGACTTTATTTGCATGTATCATATTATGAGTTGCTTAAGTACTTGCCCATATCATGAGAATATTTACATCATATGAACAAATGTGTTCGTGAAAGTTCTTTTATCGCACTCAGTTGTTAACTGAATTGCTTGAGGACAAGCAATAAGCTAAGCTTGGGGGAGTTGATACGTCCAAAACGTATCTACTTTCCCGAACACTTTTGCTATTGTTTTGCTTCTAATTTGTGTATTTTGGATACAACTAACACGGACTAACGCTGTTTTCAGCAGAATTGCCCTGGTGTCTCGTTTTTATGCAGAAACTCAACTTTCAGGAAAATCCCCGGGATTAATTCCAATGGGCCTATTTTTACAGAAGAATAACGGAGCCAGAAGACCAGAAGGAGGGGGGCCACGAGGCAGCCACCCCACCAGGCGGCGCGGCAGGCCCCTGGGCTGCGCCAGCCTATGGTGGCGGCGCCTCGGGCAGCCCCAGGTGTCTCCCTTTCAACTACTTAAAGGTTTCGACCTAAAAACGCACGGGGGTTAGACGAAATCGCCAGAAGACATCCAGAACACCGCCGCCATCGCGAAACTCCGTCTCGGGACCAGAAACTCCATTCTGGCACTCCGCCGGGACGGGGAATTGGAGGAGATCATCGCCATCATCACCACCGACGCCTCTCCATCGACCAGCCAGGTTTCCCCCATCCATGTGTGAGTAATTACCCCACTGTAGGCTGAAGGGGATGGTAGGGATTGGATGAGATTGGTCATGTAATAGCATAAGATTGTTAGGGCATAGTGCCTAGTGTCCGTAATTGGTACTTTTATGATATTGTTGCAACTTGTTATGCTTAATTCTTGTCACTAGGGCCCAAGTGCCATGATCTCAGATCTGAACATGTTATCAATTCATGATGATATTCATTGCTTTATGATCTTACCTGCAAGTTGTATACACGTATTCTTGTCCAGAACCCGAGGCCCCAAAGTGACAGAAATTGGGACAACCAAAGGGGAAGGCGGTGATATGAGGATCACATGTGTTCACAGAGTGTTAATGCTTTGCTCCGGTGCTCTATTAAAAGGAGTACCTTAATTTCCGATAGATTCCCTAGAGGCGCGGCTGCCACCGAGCTGGTAGGACAAAAGATGTTGTGCAAGTTTCTCATTGCGAGCACGTACGACTAAATATGGAACACATGCCTATTGATTGATTAGTACTTGGATACTTGTTTTATTACTATCCGCAAATGCCCTACCTTGATTGTTACATGAGTTTCTCTCATCCATGCAACGCCCGTTCATCCATCCCCGTGGCTACGGTATTTTAATCCTCGTTGTTTACTATAATCACTACTGCTGTCTTTGTTACACTCGCTGGCGATATTTCACTCACTGCTATCGCTATAAAGCTGTTACAACCGATAAACTCTTGCGAGCAAGTCCGTTTCCGAGTGCGGCTGAATTGACAACTCCGTTGTTAAGGCTTACAAATATTCTTTGGCTCCCCTTGTGTCGAATCAATAAATTGGGTTTTACTTCCCTCGAAGACTGTTGCGATCCCCTATACTTGTGGGTCATCAGGCCCATGTACATTCCCCGCATATAACACCTACTATAGATCTATCTAACTTTGTAATAACTCCTTCACATAGTTACAGGTATGTATTCTCAGTGGTTTAGCATGAATTGGCATATAGTAAAGTCTTATTTTCAGTCTTCCTGCTTCTTACATTATTATCAATTTTCACATGCAGACTCTACCTTGTGAACTTCGTCCAATGATTAACCAGATGTGTCTGCATGAAGGGTCTTTCACTATGCATGGCAATGACAAATTGATGAACACCTACACGGTCTATGAGGTGTATGTCTACAAGACGCAGGCCATCACATATTTGTATGGATATGACTGGAGAAAGTTTGCTTTTGACTACGGTCTGAAGAAGGGCGACGACCTGAGGATCAGAAACTCAAAATGGCAGAACGTAACTGCTTACAGAGTTGGAGACACTTCCAGATATATAATATGTAGCTTTTCTTGTACTCATATCCTTTGATTACTGCATCCAAGCAGTTGTTCTAAACCATTATCTCTGTTCTAGCTTGCTGGGTTTAACATGATCAAAACTGCAGATCCCCTGAAGCAATAGGAACGGATGTCACTAAGGGCACCCACACCAGCACCGGCTTCCCACTCTCCTGCATCAACACCGGTTCCTGTACCAACCCCGTTTACTGCATCTACCCAGCAAGCCCCTACATCAGCATCGGTTCCTGTAGAGGCCCCGTACATTACACCTGCTCAGTAGGCTCCTGCATCAGCACTGGTCCCTCTAGAGGCACCTTTACTGCACCTGCCCAACAGTCTAATGCATCAGCACCGGTTCCTCTAGAGGCACCGTTTACTGCACCTGCCCATCAGCCTCCTGCATCAGCACCAGCTCGTGTACCTGCCCAGGCTCCTGCACCTGCCCCAGCCGGATCACCGAGGTCTCAGCTCATTGTTGTGGCCACCCGTGTGGTGACCGGGACGCATCCGAAGGCTATGTTCGTGAGTATATGACGAGCATAACTCGCTCTTATCTTGATGTCTTTTCTGCTCAAAGTCTCACATGGTTCAGTCTTCAGTGCATTGGTGCCATTGACTAATTTTTGTTGGTATCTCTTGCTTTGAATCAGAAATTGCCTAAAAGTATCGCAAAGGATCTCAATGCTGGCCGAAGGGGCAAGATTTCCCTCATCATGGAGAGTGAAGGTCTCACCGTGGAGGGACGGTACTCCGTCAGTCCCACAGATGGCCGCTTGGATGTTACTTCCAGGTGGAAAAAGTTCATTGACGGTGCCAAACTTTGCATTGATCAAAGTTTAAGGTGAAAATCTTCTGATGCCGCTGTGACATGCTGGTCATGAAGTTCATTGTTGTCTAGTTCTGTTGTCCCATGAGCCCTTAGAAAATGCATTTGTAGTTATACTTATATAAGGTTATCGTATCTGAACTGCTAATTAACTGTATGGGTGGTAAAACTGTGGCAAGCTTTTGCTCTTAGCAAATATGTATGTATGATCAGCTATTATGATAACTAATGTTTGTGTTCATCTTAATTTGCATTTCCGTTTTATAAAAAAACTTAATTTGTATTTTGGCTGACGTGTTAGAGAACTATCAGATTGAACCCACATCATGATTCAAATAGATTCATTACACCGAGCCACATGTTTTGACCTTGCTATACACAACTTCCATTAATCAGTGCAAGAAGGCTTACCTGAGCTGCCTGAACCACGGCAGATTCGAATCCACCTTAGCTATCTAGAAATACAACCTTTGCAAAAATAGGATTGCAACCTTCTTGATTTGAAGTATCATGCCCTTCTCTGATTCCAAAGAGGATTGGCAAAACTATTTCCGCCAAAAAAAGGGAGTGACAAATATTTCAATTGAGGTTGCATCTAACCATCTAGGCCTTCGAATTATCCTGCTGGACGCCTTTTGACTCGTACAATTTCAGCCCACTCCAAAACAGGAAAGTCCTATGCATCGCAAAAACAAAAAACAAGGAGATTCAACATATAAGTTTGTTTATGTAAAAATAAAGATTTAATTTATCCGTTTGCAATATCTCAGAGCAAAATACACTGTTTATTGTCTGTAAAATAATCAAGACATCACATGTTTCTTCAACGGGGAGGCTGACATTGGGGACCCATGAGCCAGCAGCGTCTCGACTCTTTAAAGGCGGCAGGGGATCGAAAGAAAAAATAAACCAAAAATCAGTTGGTAAAAAATCCAAGAAAAGAAACATTTATAATTTTGAGAGGATGACATGCTGGACCCATGAGGCAGCAGCATCCTCAATGTTTATTGTTCATAGATGCTGACATGTGGGACCCGTGAGAGCAAAAGAAAAAGAAAGTAGTGATACGTCTCAAACGTATCTATAATTTCTTATGTTCCATGCTACTTTTATGATGATACTCACATGTTTTATACACACTTTATGTCATTATTATGCATTTTCTGGCACTAACCTATTGACGAGATGCCGAAGAGCCAGTTGCGGTTTTCTGCTGTTTTTGGTTTCAGAAATCCTAGTAAGGAAATATTCTCGGAATAGGACGAAATCAACGCCCAGGGTCTTATTTTTGCACGAAGCTTCTAGAAGACCGAAAGGATTACGAAGTGGGGCGACGAGGCGACGCCACGCCAGGGTGGGGCCGCGCCGCCCTAGCGTGTGGGCCCCTCGTGACGCCTCCGACTCTACCCTTCCGCCTACTTAAAGCCTTCGTCGCGAAAACCCCAGTACCGAGAGCCACGATACGGAAAACCTTCCAGAAACGCCGCCGCCAATCCCATCTCGGGGGATTCAGGAGATCGCCTCCGGCACCCTGCCGGAGAGGGGAATCATCTCCCGGAGGGCTCTTCATCGCCATGATCGCCTCCGGATCGATGTGTGAGTAGTTCACCCCTGGACTATGGATCCATAGCGAGTAGCTAGATGGTTGTCTTCTCCTCATTGTGCTATCATGTTAGATCTTGTGAGCTGCCTATCATGATCAAGATCATCTATTTGTAATCCTACATGTTGTGTTTGTTGGGATCCGATGAATATTGAATACTATGTCAAGTTGATTATCAATCTATCATATATGTTGTTTATGTTCTTGCTTGCTCTCCGTTGCTAGTAGAGGCTCGGCCAAGTTGATACTTGTAACTCCAAGAGGGAGTATTTATGCTCGATAGTGGGTTCATGCCTCCATTGAATTTGGGACGGTGACAAAAAGTTCTAAGGTTGTGGATGTCTCTGTTGCCACTAGGGATAAAACATCGATGCTTTGTCTAAGGATATTTGTGTTGATTACATTACGCACCATACTTAATGCAATTGTATGTTGTTTGCAACTTAATACCGTAAGGGGTTCGGATGATAACTCGAAGGTGGACTTTTTAGGCATAGATGCATGCTTTGGATAGCGATCTATGTACTTTGTCGTAATGCCCCGATTAAATCTCATAGTACTCATCATGATATATGTATGTGCATTGTTATGCCTTCTTTATTTATCAATTGCCCAATCGTAATTTGTTCACCCAACATGCCATTTATCTTATGGGAGAGACACCACTAGTGAACTGTGGACCCCGGTCCATTCTTTACATCTGAAATACAATCTACTTGCAATACTTGTTCTTTACTCGTTCTTCGCAAACAAACATCATCATCCACACTATACATCTAATCCTTTGTTTACAGCAAGCCGGTGAGATTGACAACCTCACTCGTTACGTTGGGGCAAAGTACTTTGATTGTGTTGTGCGAGGTTCCACGTTGGCGCCGGAATCCCGGTGTTGCGCCGCACTACACTCCGTCACCAACAACCTTCACGTGTTCCTTGACTCCTACTGGTTCGATAACCTTGGTTTCTTACTGAGGGAAAACTTGTTGTTGTACGCATCACACCTTCCTCTTGGGGTTCCCAACGGACATGTGCTTACACGCCATCAAGTAGCCAGAAATTAGGGGGTAAAAAAACTCCAATAAAAGAAAGTTGATTGTACATAGAGGATGACATGCGGGTCCCATGAGTCAGCAGCTTACTCAACGTTTCAAAGGCGGCAGGGGATCAAAAGAAAAGGGAAACAACCAAAAATCAGAGGGTGAAAAAAATCCAAGAAAAGAAACTTTTATAATACATAAAGGATGACATGCGGGTCCCATGAGCCAGCAGGTTCCTCAACGTTTCAAAGGTGGCCTGAGATCGAAAGAAAAAGGCAAGTGACCAAATATCAGGAGCCTAAAATAATCCAAGAAAAGAAACTTTTATTGTTCATAGAGGATGACATGCGGGACCCATGAGGCAGCATCATCCTCAACGTTTCCAAGGCAGCAGGGGATCGAAAGAAAAAGGAAATAGCCAAAAATCATAGGGTAAAAAATAATCCAAGAAAAGAAACTTTTATTGTACATAGAGGATGACATGCGGGTCCCATTTTTTAGCAACGGTCTCAACGTTCCAAAGGTGGCATGAGATCGAAAGAAAAAGGCAAGTGAACAAATATAAGGAGCCAAAAATAATCCAAAAAAAGAAACTTGATTGTACATAGAGGATGACATGCGGGTCCCATGAGCCAGCAACGGTCTCAACGTTTCAGAGGCGGCACGGGATCGAAAGAAAAAGGCAAGTGACCAAATATCAGGTGCCAAAATAACTCCAACAAAAGAAACTTGGTTGTACATAGAGGATGACATGCGGGTCCCATTTAGCAGCAACGATATCAACGTTTCAGAGCCGGCACGGGATCGAAAGAAAAAGGCAAGTGACCAAATATTAGGTGCCAAAAATAACTCCAAGAAAATAAACTTGATTGCACATAGAGGATGACATGCGGGTCCCATTTAGCAGCAACGGTATCAATGTTTCAGAGGCGGCACCGGATCAAAAGAAAAAGGCAAGTGACCAAATATCAAGTGCCAAAATAAATCCAACAAAAGAAGCTTGATTGCACATAGAGGATGACATGCGGGTCCCATTTAACAGCAACGGTATCAACGTTTCCAAGGCGGCACAGGATCGAAAGAAAAAGACAAGTGACCAAATATCAGGTGCCAAAATAACTCCAAGAAAAGAAACTTGATTTCACATAGAGGATGACATGGAGGTCCCATTTTTGCAGCAACGGTCTCAACGTTTCCAAGGCGGCACGGGATCAAAAGAAAAAGGAAGTAGCCAAAAATCATGGGGTCAAAACAAATCCAAGAAAAGAAAGAATTTTCGTACATAGAGGATGACATGCGGGACCCATGATCCTGTATCGTAAACGGCTCGATCGGAGAGCGTTGAATGAGATGGCGTGATCGAGAAAAAAAAACAATGCTAGAATGGCTGCCATCTGGGCCCTACATCCCTAGGCGGTGCGGATTTGCGTTGACTCGGCCGACGCACCCGAGAATTCATCATGCACCACGTCCCGGGCCACCATACGCGACGTTTTCGACATTTTCGTCGGGCTAGGTGGCCTAAAAAATGAGAAAAAAAGTTTTGACATGCACCACGGAGAGAGCAAAAATCGTCGGCCATGGTGCATCAGCAACCACGTCGCGATTTCAACTTCGTCGGCAATGACAACTTTTCTTGTAGTGCACGTGCTTAGTGGGCGGGTGTAATATCCCAGTATTTGGGGTTACAAAAAAAAGAGGAAACAGATGTGTGCATTGCATTCATGCATAGAAAATCCGGGGAATTTTCGCGCTTTTGTTTAAAACCTCCAAAGGGATCGAGGTTTCTCTTACATCGGTGGAATTGAGTTAGTCTTCGATGTGGGTGCGATAAATCTCGACATGACCTTTACGAACTCATGTGTTTTGGGGAAACAATTTGAATTCAAATTCAAATATGGAAACAGAAATTCAAATAAGAATTTGAATTGGAATTTGAAATTTAAACAAGTATATAAATATTATAGGTAAAAGTACACACATTTGATAATTCAAATGAATAAATGATTTAAACTTTATTACAAATATCATTACCCAACTATTTACAAGTCACATAAATAGAAATATAGAAAGATTACAAAAGAATAAAAAATAATTCCTATACTAAATCTCGATCTATCCAATCTTCCAAACTTCTTCTTTTCCTGCAATAAGAGAAACAAAACAAAGAAAAAGGGAAAATATTGGGTTATGGTTAAAATGTCGCCATCATCAAGGATGAGGCATTTTGATAATTGGAACTCAACTATTAGACATTAGGAACTTGTCCTAATATCTAAATTGTGGATTAGAGGGATCAATTTCAATTTCTAGGCAGCTTTGGGAATCATGTATCATCTCTGGATCATAAGAGGGATCAATGGATCATTTTGTATCATTAGGCAACAATGAGCAAATAGGCACCAGGGACAAGTGAGCACATCCGATCCATATCAAATAAGGGACAAGGGCAACAGTATTTGATCCACTTATCTTAGGCAACAAAGGCAACTAATTCATCCCTCTAATCTAGTCAAATTCCTTAAAGAGAAAGCCACTAATCATTTCTACTGGATCAATTTTGACATGGAAAAGTCAATATGATCCTAATCAAATATTACTAAGCCACTGGTAATTAAGCAAAAAGCCTAATTATTATTGAATCACACATTATCGATTAATACAACTACATCTTAGTTGCTCGGCCATGCTCGATAAGCAGTCACTAACCGGATCTCAACCATCGGATAAGGCTCACGGGTTTACACACATAGCAGTACCAGAAATAAAGGCTAATACAGGATAAGTACAAGCACCAGCCGTGCCTTGCACTAGCAGGCAAGGAAAACCAATTTGACCACCTACACATGGAGAGAGGGGCCACCTGAAAGCATCTCACACACCCATGCACATGTGTGTTGTCACTCCCACAGCCAACATCCCAGCACTATATGAACAACACAGCCACAGCCAGCCAAACTATTTGATCTTACCCGCAATGGAATGGCATCGACAGCAGCTATAGAACAGCAAGAATTCTTTTTATCCTCCACCAGCTCAAAGAAGAACAATAAATAGAACTTAGGAACTAGAATAGGAGGAAGCAGATCAAGAAGCTAGGAGGAGGCCATCCACAAGAAGCAGGTTGATCAATAGACCAGAAGATCAAGATGTTCTACAGCTGCAGGTTATTAGGCAACAAATCTGCATATCACGTGTTCTTAGTTGGCATAGTCACACCGGGGGATAAGGGGAGTATCCAAAATAAACCATCTCGCTATCCTTCGACTAGGTTTTTACCTAAGAGGATGGAGAGATGGATTTCTCTCAGATTGGCATAGTGGTGCTATGCCAATATCATCACTGAGAAATAAAAAGCCACATAAAAGCATCTGTTCTTATCCAGTATTTTTGCCTCAGCCTTTGCATCACTGGCTAGGCCAAAGAGCAAGTATAAATCTGTTCTTATCAGTCATAGCTAGGAAAAGGGGACAGCAAGATCCACTAGTAAAATCCAACAATACCAAAATCATTTCTTAGTTGCTAACCAGCAATTAGATCATATTCAAGCAGCCATCATTTGTCAACATGTTACCAGGGTTTACTTGGGGTCCAGGACATTCATCCCAGGCCAACCAAATAGTACCATACCAACTATTTATAGGTATGCATACAAGTTGACCAACAAGCCACTAGATCCAGAGTGCTGATGATGAGGGTTCATTCAATTAGAGGCACAGTATATGCACAACAGCAACTAGATTAACAGCCAACAAATTATAGAGGATTATTCTGAGTCTAGAAAATACTCCAGGCCAACAAGTAAATTAAATAGTACTACAATTATCAGCATGTTTAAGCTTAACTAAGAATAAGCCGCAGAAAAGCCACCATATAAGCTCACAATCAAATTACCAGGCCAATCATCAAATAAATTGTCCCTTTCGCAGCAAACATATTTGCATCTGATATGGAGTTTCAGTATAGTAAGCATTCAGTTCCGACAAAGAACGCAAACCGAGCAAAGCATATAGATATAACCAGCTGCCAATTAAGCACTCCAACAATATAGACCCGAGCTTTAACGATTCAAGCTATAATCTGTAGTAACGACTAAGAGCTTTGCCAACTAGCCCAAGCAGCAATATTGCGAGCACATATCACTATGACCAAAGACAGGGGAGTAGGGAATGATTTAGCTCACAACAATGTAGAGAAGTAGATGCGATAGGCGACGCCGGGGTTGCGTCGGCGACACCGTCCAACCGGCGTCGAGAACGAAGTTGTCACCGCAGCACCACACCACCGGATCACCACCATCACTAGCAGCACATCACCCACACCGTCTCACGATCCATACCAACCACGAGCACCGCACCACCATTCCATACCCACCGCAGTATAAAATAACTAGAAGAGGTTAGCGAGTGGTAGAGAGGAGGAGGCGGCAGGGCGTGCTGGGATAAAGGAGAGCGACCACGAGGTGGCGCTAGAGCAAGCACCGGCACGCGAGGCGCCGGAGTTGCAGCTGCTGCTGCCATCTCGCCAGCGCCTGGGAGCGCCGCTATCGGAGACAAGTATGGGAGCAGAGGGCATCCAGACAATGGAGGCTGAGGAGGAAAACTTCGCCGGAATCTCGCTGGCAGACGGCAGCTGTTATCACCAGATTTTGGACAAATCCAGAGGTGGGCCGGGCTTGGAAGATTACTCGTGGAAGATTTCTGAAGCGGCCTGGCACGAAGGGTTTGGGCTGAATTGCCCGTGTATCTTTAATTAGTAGTTTATTATCTTAGATAAAAGTTAGAGTTTGTATCGTGCACGAGGGGATATTCCCACATTAGAAAGTCCCCTGGACTATAAATATGTACCTAGGGTTTATGGAATAAACAACAACTCACGTTCAACCCCAAACAAACCAATCTCGGCGCATCGCCAACTCCTTCGTCTCGAGGGTTTCTATCAGGTAAGCGACATGCTGCCTAGATCGCATCTTGCGATCTAGGCAGCACAAGCCCCACGTTGTTCATGCGTTGCTCGTACTGAAGCGCTTTTGATGGCGAGCAACGTAGTTATCATAGGTGTGTTAGGGTTAGCATTGCCCTTCGTTTAAGCATGCTTACGTAGTGCAACCCTTGCATATCTAGCCGCCCTCACACCTATCTCAGGTGTGGGGGCGGCACCCGCTTGATCATTATTTAGTAGATCTGATCCGTTACGATTGCTCCTTGTTCTACAAGGATTAGTTTAATATCTCGCAATAGTTAGGCCTTACAAAGGGGGAGGATCCGAGTGGCACGTAGGGTGGCGTTCGCAAGTCCTAAACAGGATGTTCCGAGGATCAACTTCATGTTGGTTTTTAGGCCTTGTTTAGGATCGGCTTACGAGCACCGTGCGTGGCCGCGAGGCCCAACTCTGGAGTAGGATGATCCGATTATGCGGTGAAAACCCTAAATCGTCGTAGATCTAATTAGCTTTATCTTGATCAAGCAGGACCACCAAGTATTCGTGCACCCCGTACGAATCATGGGTGGATCGGCTCTTTGAGCCGATTCACGAGATAACCCGAGAGCCGATCGAGGCTCGTATTTAACGTTTACATGTATGCCCTGCGGAGAAACTAAGCGAGGCATCCCCATCACCTTCCCGACCAGGTATAGGTCGGGTGGCACGCCCTTGCACTTCGCATCGCCGCGTGTGACCAGAAGAGCATTGCGGGCCGTCGCTCGGAGGGGTCTCGACCAGCCGCAGCTCTAGGCTCTTCCCGGCTCTACGGTGTTGACAAGGCCGCTGCCCGCCGGTGGGTTTTGGCAGTCAACACATTCGGCACGCCCGGTGGGACAATCGTCTACATCAACCACATCGCCATCTACATCCGAGATGGCGGACGGCACGCCGGTCACCTACGAGGAGCTGCCCGACGAGCTCAAGAAGCAATACAACGAGATCAAGGCCACCCTCGAAGCCGACCTCATCGGCTCCTTTCGGAGAACCCGTTCCCATGGCATCGGATGGAAGGGATTCTCACCTCAAGGTGCACTCGATGGGATAGATCTCTCGCCCCGTCGGAGGAACGCACCGGGGCCTGCGGCGAGGAGATCAACTACTTGGTGGCTCACTCGCTACATCGCCACTCGAAAACTTGGTCAACGTGTTGGAGCGTGTCGCTCCGCGCGTAATCCAGGAGATCATGAGCCACCAGTACTCGCCGTCAGGACCAGCTCTCGGGACTCATCAAGGAGAGTTGCCATTCCAGTCCCGTCCACCGCTGCCATATGCGTTGGTAGCACCTGCTGAAGTGCCGACTACACCGGCATTCCTCGTCTACAAGATCGGTGGTGACCCTAGTGACTACCAGTTCTTGACTGAGGCGCCTAAGGAGATCCCTCAAGGATACGCGTGCACGTATGTGCCGGATTGTGGTAACTCGGGCACTCACAAACCAGGCCACAACATCGGGGACTCCGGCGAAGACGGGAGAAACGTCGACAACGAGCTTGAGAAGCGGACGTGGCTAACGAAGTACGCCACACCGACGAAACTCCCGAGCCCGGCTCCTGCAGCTTGGCTCGTAGCTGGAAAAGCAAACATGGCTGGCTAAGTACGCCACCCCGGCGAATCTTCGAGTGCAACTCCTACAGCCAGCACAACGGATCGGATCGGTACCATACCGAGAGACCGGTTCGGCATGGTGCCGAAAAGAAGGGCGATCGGCTATTCCAAGCCGTACCCGACGATTACGAGATGATCCCGCTGCCACCTAAATATCGGCTCCCTGACTTCTCTAAATTCAGTGGATCGGATGGCTCCAGCTCCATCGAGCACGTCGGCCGATATTTGGCTCAACTAGGACCGGCTTCAGTGTCGGATCAGCTACGCGTGAGGCTCTTTTCACAGTCCCTCACGGGATCGGCTTTTGGATGGTACACCTCTTTGCCAGCAAACTCCATCCAGTCTTGGAAGCAATTGGAAGAACAGTTCCATATGCAATACCATTCAGAAGTTTCCGAGTCTGGCATTGCCGATCTAGCACAACTACGTCAGAAGTGCGGGGAAACGGTGACAGAGTACATCCAGCGCTTCAGGAATCTTAGGAACCGATGTTATTCGGTTCGTATAACTGAAAAGGAAGCAGTCGAGTTGGCAGTAGCAGGCCTTGCAACACAGCTCAAGGACATGGCCTCCCAAGCAGATTATCCCTCGCTGGCGCACATGGTTCGGAAACTATCAGCATATGAACAGCGCCACCCGGACCTGTACCAAGACAAGTTCAAGCGTGCGATAGTCATGGTCGATACAGAGGAAGATGAAGTGCTCGCGGGAGACCAAGAAGTAGCAGTGGCCGAGTGGACTCGGGGAGGAACCCCCGTGTCCTGCAAATGGGTAAAGCCACCAGGGCCGCCCAGGGGATTTGATTTTGACGTGACCAAGACTGAACAAATCTTCGACCTCCTGCTCAAGGAGAAACAGTTGACGATTCCCGAAGGTCTCAAGTTCCCCACGGCGAAAGAGCTGAACGGAAAGCCGTACTGCAAATTCCACAACTCGCTCTCCCATGCCACCAACGACTGCAGGGTGTGGCGTCGGCACATCCAAGCGGCGATAGAGAAGGGGCGGCTAATTTTCAACCAGTACGCCATGAAGGTCGACACCCAACCCTTCCCCGCCGTTAACATGGTGGAAGTCACCTACCCCGAGGGCTGCCAGCCCGAGTCCCTCGTTCAAGCATCAACATGGTAGGACCCGGGAACCACTCGCGCAGAGATGGAGATGAGGGCAGCTGCTCTCATAGCAAGGATACAGAGGAGGCCGCTCCACGCGATCGGCTCCGTCATGATGGCAAGCGCTACGTCACAGAGGGAGAGGTGAAGAACATAAGATATCAACGGCCTCTCTCTGATCACCTCCTCAACAAATATGTGAGTCGGTATGACCAATGCCGACGGTCCAATTATGGTGATGAAGGAGATCGTCTGGCTAGAGAAGCCAGAAGACATCGTCGGCAGAATCGCGATGAGGAGGAGCACGAGCGCTGTGCCAAAGAAGAATCAAGGGAGCACGACGACAACGCCAGGCACTGGGACTGTCCCTTCTTCAGACACTGCTGGGATTCAGGAATGAGCCGATTGCCCACAATCGGCAATTGCCCAGAATGCAACAAGAAGAAGAAGGAGGCAGCCAACGTATCTGTGTTCGCGCGCCTAGGGCCTCTCCCGCCACAAAGCAAACGCGCCGAGTCACCTCGTTGGGCAGATCTTGAGGATTCAGAAGACGAGGGAGAAGTAGAAGAAGACAGTACCACCGGCCAAGGTGGTGCCCCGACGGACTCAGCCGTTCCCAAAAGCGCGGGGTTCAGCGATTGCGCGGCCCGGAGGAAGCCGAAAGGTTATACCCGCATACACTAAGGAAGGCACGACCCGATCCGGCTGCAAAAGTTCAGCGAGCCCTGGATGAAGAGGGTCGTCCACGGAAAATGGAGTGGCGCCCTAAACAGAGGAAAGCCGATGATGAGACATCGGCTGGTACAAACATGGTACTCGTCTTGCCGACAGAGCTTAGTACTCCACGACTCTACGGTGCACTCAAGGTGGACGACAGCAAGCGCATCAAGTCAGAGGTTGGGTTGGTTTTATCCAGCCTAACCGGATAGCAAGATCAAACCAATGAGCAAATCGGGCAAGGCTGATCCTTGTGATCGGCCCCAAAAATTTATGAAGGGAACTTACAAAACCTTCAACGAGCAAGCAACGTGGAGGCCGATTCCGAGCAATCGGCCAAAATTATCCTCACCCACCATTCCGCTCGGGTTCAACATGTTATCCAACGGAGCCGATACCATCAATTCTCTTGACAGAATCGGCTCGGGGGGCACCCAGGTATATGAAAATACGAGGATATGCAACGGAAGCATCTCATCTTCTGGTGATGGGTATTGGAATATGGGGGCCGATGCACAGGTCGGCCGTAAAAAAAAAAATATATGAAAATTCGAAAATTTTCGAGCACAGCCGATGCAGCAGGCATCGACTTAAGGATGTGGCAGCCGATGCAGCAGACATCGACTCAAGGGGAATAACTGATACGATCAGAGGGTCAATGGAGCACGAAGAGGGTTTTAATGAAAGAACTCCTTAATGGAGTAGCTTAAGGGCTCGGATCCTCTCTTCAAGAGCAATGCCACCAAAGGAAAGGAGCCGGTCTGGCCTGCAAGAACTGAGGAAGCTCGGGGGGCAGCTCACCTTGGAGGCTCTCTGCTTTGAGAAGCCGATTTGTGTTCGAATCGGCTGGCTCTGCATAAGAAACTCCCTCAGACATGATCAAGACCAGGTCCAGACAGCTAATTGGCGTATCCTCGTCTCTGTTTTGCCTTGGCTGAGACTCGGGGGCAACGAGGCCTATGAATGCCTCGTTCTTGAGAGCCGATTGGAGTTACCTCGGTTGTTATTGCATCATGATCATCTCAGGGAGAAACTGGGAAGGAAAAGCCGTCGTCTGGTGCGAGGTTTGGACCGTGCTGGTGCTGCGAGAAAAAGAGGGGATTGGTTCCTCAAATTAGCCGATGAATAGTCATCGGCTGCGGGGCTGCAAAACGCCACGATTGAGAAAATCAATGATGACCCGATTCGTCACTATCGGTCTTGGTGTGGCAAGCGGAGGGATGGAGATTGGATTAATGAAAGGAGAAATTGGAAGAACAGTTCTCATTAATTCAAAGGAGCAGCTTTACAAGAAGAGCCGATGGCTCTCAAAAGAGGGATCTAGTGCCTAGTGCACTGCTACTATTAGTCCTATACTACTAGTCGTCGCTGTCCTCGTCATCGCCGCCGTCGACGTCGTCGGCGCTGCTCCCAGGGAGCTCCTCGTCGCTGCTTCCCCAGCCCTTGGCCGGAGCCTCTTCCTCCTCGTCATCATCATCATCCTCGCTGTCCGCCCAGGAGCGGAAGCGCTTGGTCGGCGGATACCCGATGGAGGAAGAGGATTCATCCTCCTCTTCTCCTTCTTCTTCGTCATCATCTTCGTCCTCGCTGTCCGCCCACATGCGGGGGCGCTTCTTCGGCGGGAGCTTGGCGGAGGGGGAGGCCTTGGCCTTCGCTGCTTCTCCTTCTTTCTCCTCCTTGTCGGAGGAGAGGGGGTTCACTCGCGGGGTGAAGGCTGTCCTCATTCTTCTTCTTCGGCAAAGATTGGGGGAAGAGGCTTGAGAAGGAGGAGGAAGAGGAAGACATTGCTACAGGAGGAGAGGGTTTTTTGGTGCCGATGGCCGGGACGAACGAGAGGATAAAAAGAGCTAATCGATCGGCACGGTTAAATAATGAGAAAGTCTGGTGAAGGTGTAATGCCCTTGCGGTTTCCAAGGAGTCAATGCCGTAGCTATCGGAATTTGCGGAGAAGCCGAGAAGACCGGGCATAATGATGACGGATGCTGCAACGGCTCTGCTCTGCCACGACATGACCCTTCGAAGAGAAAGCATAATGATTTTGGAAATTTTATTTCCAAAACCAGGGGGGCATGTGTTATCACCAGATTTTGGACAAATCCAGAGGTGGGCCGGGCTTGGAAGATTAATCGTGGAAGATTTCTGAAGCGGCCTGGCACGAAGGGTTTGGGCTGAATTGCCCGTGTATATTTAATTAGTAGTTTATTATCTTAGATAAAAGTTAGAGTTTGTATCGTGCACGAGGGGATATTCCCACATTAGAAAGTCCCCTGGACTATAAATATGTACCTAGGGTTTATGGAATAAACAACAACTCACGTTCAACCCCAAACAAACCAATCTCGGCGCATCGCCAACTCCTTCGTCTCGAGGGTTTCTATCAGGTAGCGACATGCTGCCTAGATCGCATCTTGCGATCTAGGCAGCACAAGCCCCACGTTGTTCATGCGTTGCTCGTACTCGAAGCGCTTTTGATGGCGAGCAACGTAGTTATCATAGGTGTGTTAGGGTTAGCATTGCCCTTCGTTTAAGCATGCTTACGTAGTGCAACCCTTGCATATCTAGCCGCCCTCACACCTATCTCAGGTGTGGGGGCGGCACCCCGCTTGATCATTATTTAGTAGATCTGATCCGTTACGATTGCTCCTTGTTCTACAAGGATTAGTTTAATATCTCGCAATAGTTAGGCCTTACAAAGGGGGAGGATCCAGGTGGCACGTAGGGTGGCGTTCGCAAGTCCTAAATAGGATGTTCCGAGGATCAACTTCATGTTGGTTTTTAGGCCTTGTTTAGGATCGGCTTACGAGCACCGTGCGTGGCCGCGAGGCCCAACCTGGAGTAGGATGATCCGATTATGCGGTGAAAACCCTAAATCGTCGTAGATCTAATTAGCTTTATCTTGATCAAGCAGGACCACCAAGTATTCGTGCACCCCGTACGAATCATGGGTGGATCGGCTCTTTGAGCCGATTCACGGGATAACCCGAGAGCCGATCGAGGCTCGTATTTAACGTTTACATGTATGCCCCTGCAGAAACTAAGCGAGGCATCCCCATCACCTTCCCGACCGGGTATAGGTCGGGTGGCACGCCCTTGCACTTCGCATCGCCGCGTGTGACCAGAAGAGCATTGCGGGCCGTCGCTCGGAGGGGTCTCAGCCAGCCGCAGCTCTAGGCTCTTCCCGGCTCTACGGTGTTGACAAGGCCGCTGCCCGCCGGTGGGTTTTGGCAGTCAACAGCAGCGCTAGGCGCGACCGGCGATTACCGGACATACAGGAGGCGGGGTTAGGGTTTCGGAGGCGGGCCGACCGCTTGAGACCACAGCGGCCAAATCAACCAAGGGGAGGTGGTAGAGATCGTCGAGGAGAACAAAAGCCCCATCACGCCGGTGCCGGGGTTGGCCAGGAGCGGCCGGGAGCGAGCCGCGCCGCCGCAGGGGCGTGGTGGACGCGAGTGAGAAGAGAGGTGAGGGCGGTGACCGTGTGCGTGCGTGTGAGAGGGATGAGCAAGAGAGAGAGAGGGGTCGGGCCGGTGTTTTACCTGGCTCGACCAGGTCCAGTCGGTTCGGCCCGAGCCAGGTTTGGGCCAAACCAGTTGGGCCAGCCCAATTAATCATTTAACCAATATTATTATTATGTTTACTTATTTATTTATCTTCTAAATAAATCAAGTCATGAGAAACCCCAAAGATAGGTAATTTGTTCATAAAATTAAGGATTTATAAAATACAAGTGAAAACAGAAAACAAATACCACCAAGGTCAAAGAAAAATAAAATGAACTTTTCACTAATTTTAGAACATCAATTTTTAAATCTGAAACTATAAATACCTAATTAATAAACCTATAATTTCCTTGTCTATGTTTTCCATATCAAGAAAATATTAAACATTACTTGTATTGAAATTCCATATAAACAAGATTGTTTCTTCATGGTTATCACATGAAAATCCTAATTAATAATAACCTCAACTATTCATTTCTTCAAAGTTAGCTTTAATAATAATTAGCTCATGGATCAAATTGATAACCACTTAAAGTATGGCTTCAAACTCTAGAAACATATTAAAAGGATTAATTATGTTTCTCTTCAAGTAACTCTGAATATTAATAAGGTAAATACTAAACTCAACAAGTACCTTAAACTTAAAATTTATCAACTCCAATTGCTCATCAATTTATGACAAATAGTAAAAACCAATTCCATAAATTCCAAATGCAACACTAATTTCTTAATGAATACATCAACCACCTTATGATTTCTTGTGAGAATCTTAAAAACCCCGAATCCTATTAGAAACCCTAACTCTATCATTTCATGTGAAACCTAGTTTGCTTCTAAACCTAAAACCTAGGTTAGAACATGTGATCATGATACTTTAGTTTCATTCATAGCTCCATATATAGTAGCGACTAAACAATTGCCAAGTTTTCATAAAATAATAGAGACACATCTCTAATACTTTGGTATTACATATGTTCATGATTAACCGATCAAACAGGACCAACCCTAGTTACTATTCTCCAAGACATCCACATTAGTTATCCATGCTTAGCATCACACTCTTGGGATGCACCATAATAGCAACCATACCCAATATTGTGCATCATATACCATACACACTCGAACCCTACTAGTGTTAGATATTTATAAACCATCTTATTTAGGAACCAATTGTTCATTATCTAGTGAAACCACTAGTAAGCCCTAGACAACCCAACTCTAATTGAGATACTTCTTATTAGTTAAGAAGTCTGTTCTTCAAAAGTTATTCTTTTGAAGAAAATATAGTATAGTCATCAACTATACCTAATAAGATTTATAAACCCTAGCCAACTATCATCAGCAAGGTATACCAACCTTGATAGCACCTATATATACTAAATTGCTTATGATGTGTTTCACTAAAACCATATGATTTCTAGCTATTGATGAATCCAACTATGTCGTGATCCATCTACTACTTACTCCAGAAACCAATTAGAACCATAGAAAACCATAGAACCCCACAAACCTAATTATCATACTTGTTCTTTATATGAGAACATGTTCTTCAAAAGTTATTCTTTTTGAATTATATAATAAGTAATCATTAACCATGCCATATAGTACTAAAACTGACCACTGTTCTCTACTTGATAACATTATGCCAATTATCATTCTTTGTGTGCTCAATTGATTACTATGCTTTATTATATACCTATTTATAATACCAAATAATCACACATGAATAAGAACCTTGTTTGTGAATCACTCTAAAAGTGCAACACACCCTAAACCAATCAATACAACTCACTAATCCTAAATCATCGGGGTTAGATCACGCTTAGAGCGATTTCATCTCATTCTTATGCATTATTGCATCCTTGCCAATCTTTTAAACATCGTCCTTACCGGACGATGATGCTATTTCAGAATTTGGAGTTACTACGTATCGAAGACCTTGCCTGCATAATCTTGCAGTCAAGAAAGGCAAGTTCATCGCTTGCTCATGTCATTTGAGTATCTCTATAAAATTACTTGCAAAGTACTATGATTATCACTATTGCATAAAAACCAAAACCACTACTTTCATAACTATGAATATGACTATGTGGTGGGCAATGGAACCATGGATTGTGTTGATATGGTGGAGGTTCCATTGCAAGGGTTAATATTCATCTAGGATTAAACAACAAATGTCGCCAGTGATTCTTGTGCCGTAATACCCGTGTTAACCATAAGATCCGGAGTGGGACGGATGATGGCGTGTATTTCACACGTTCGTTGGGCAACCCCAAGAGGAAGGTATGATGCGCACAGCAGCAAGTTTTCCCTCAGAAAGAAACCAAGGTTTATCGAACCAGGAGGAGCCAAGAAGCACGTTGAAGGTTGATGGCGGCGGGATGTAGTGCGGCGCAACACCGGGGATTCCGGCGCCAACGTGTAACCTCGCACAACACAACCAAAGTACTTTGCCCCAACGAAACAAGTGAGGTTGTCAATCTCACCGGCTTGCTGTAACAAAGGATTAACCGTATTGTGTGGAAGATGATTGTTTGCAGAGAAAACAAGTAAAACAAGTATTGCAAGCAGATTTGTATTTCGAGTATTAAAGAATGGACCGGGGTCCACAGTTCACTAGAGGTGTCTCTCCCATAAGATAAAAGCATGTTGGGTGAACAAATTACAGTCGGGCAATTGACAAATAGAGAGGGCATAACAATGCACATACATGACATGATAAGTATAGTGAGATTTAATTGGGCATTACGACAAAGTACATAGACCGCCATCCAACTCGCATCTATGCCTAAAAAGTCCACCTTCGGGTTATCATCCGAACCCCCTCCAGTATTAAGTTGCTAAACAACGGACAATTGCATTAAGTATGGTGCGTAATGTAATCAACAACTACATCCTCGGACATAGCGCCAATGTTTTATCCCTAGTGGCAACAACGACAACACAACCTTAGAACTTTCATCGCATCGTCCCGGTGTCAATGCAGGCATGAACCCACTATCGAGCATAAGTACTCCCTCTTGGAGTTAAAAGTAAAAACTTGGCCATAGCCTCTACTAGTAACGGAGAGCATGCAAGATCATAAACAACACATGTATAATAACTTGATAATTAACATGACATAGTATTCTCTATCCATCGGATCCCGACAAACACAACATATAGAATTACAGATAGATGATCTTGATCATGTTAGGCAGCTCACAAGATCCGACAATGATAGCACAATGGGGAGAAGACAACCATCTAGCTACTGCTATGGACCCATAGTCCAGGGGTAGACTACTCACTCATCACTCCGGAGGCGACCATGGCGGCGTAGAGTCCTCCGGGAGATGATTCCCCTCTCCGGCGAGGGTGCCGGAGGCGATCTCTGGATCCCCGAGATGGGATCGGCGGCGACGGCGTCTCCGGAAGGTTTTCCGTATCGTGGCTCTCGGTACCGGGGGTTTCGTCACGGAGGCTTTAAGTAGGCGGAAGGGCAAGTCAAGAGGCGGCACGGGGGCCCACACCATAGGCCGGCGCGGCCGGGGGTGGGGCCGCGCCGCCTAGGGTTTGGCCACCCCGTGGCCCCTCTTCGTCTCGTCTTCGGACTTCGGAAGCTTCGTGGAAAAATAGGCCCCTGGGCTTTGATTTCGTTCAATTCCGAGAATATTTCCTTACTAGGATTTCTGAAACCAAAAACAGCGAGAAAACAAGCAATCGGCACTTCGGCATCTTGTTAATAGGTTAGTTCCGAGAAAATGCACAAATATGACATAAAGTGTGCATAAAACATGTAGGTATCATCAATAATATGGCATAGAACATAAGAAATTATCGATACGTCGGAGACGTATCAAGCATCCCCAAGCTTAGTTCCGCTCGTCCCGAGCGAGGTAAAACGATAACAAAGATAATTTCGAAGTGATATGCCATCATAACCTTGATCATACTATTTGTAAACATATGTAGTGGATGCAGCGATCATAACAATGGTGATGACATGAGTAAACAAGTGAATCATAAAGCAAAGACTTTTCATGAATAGTACTTCAAGACAAGCATTAATAAGTCTTGCATAAGAGTTAACTCATAAAGCAATAAATCAAAGTAAAGGTATTGAAGCAACACAAAGGAAGATTAAGTTTCAGCGGTTGCTTTCAACTTGTAACATGTATATCTCATGGATAATAGTCAACATAGAGTAGTATAACAAGTACAATATGCAAGTATGTAGGAATCAATGCACAGTTCACACAAGCGTTTGTTTCTTGAGGTGGAGAGAAATAGGTGAACTGACTCAACATAAAAGTAAAGAGAATGGTCCTTCAAAGAGGAAAGCATCGATTGCTATATTTGTGCTAGAGCTTTTATTTTGAAAACATGAAACAATTTTGTCAACGGTAGTAATAAAGCATATGAGTTATGAAAGTTATATCTTACAAGTTGCAAGTCTCATGCATAGTATGCTAATAGTGCCCGCACCTTGTCCTAATTAACTTGGACTACCGGATCTTTGCAATGCACATGTTTTGACCAAGTGTCACAATGGGGTACCTCCATGCCGCCTGTACAAAGGTCTAAGGAGAAAGCTCGCATTTTGGATTTCTCGCTTTTGATTATTCTCAACTTAGACATCCATACCGGGACAACATGGACAACAGATAATGGACTCCTCTTTTATGCATAAGCATGTGGCAACAATTATTATTCTCATATGAGATTGAGGATATGTGTCCAAACTGAAACTTCCACCATGAATCATGGCTTTAGTTAGCGGCCCAAAGTTCTTCTCTAACAACATGCATGCTCCAACCATGAAGGTGGTAGATCTCTCTTGCTTCGGACAAGACGGACATGCATAGCAACTCACATGATATCCAACAAAGAATAGTTGATGGCGTCCCCGAAACATGGTTATCGCTCAACAAGCAACTTAATAAGAGATAAAGTGCATAAGTACATATTCAATACCACAATAGTTTTTAAGCTATTTGTCCCATGAGCTATATATTGCAAAGGTGAATGATGGAGTTTTAAAGGTAGCACTCAAGCAATTTACTTTGGAATGGCGGATAAATACCATGTAGTAGGTAGGTATGGTGGACACAAATGGCATAGTGGTTGGCTCAAGTATTTGGGATGCATGAGAAGTATTCCCTCTCGATACAAGGTTTAGGCTAGCAAGGTTATTTGAAACAAACACAAGGATGAACGGTACAGCAAAACTCACATAAAAGACATATGGTAAACATTATAAGACTCCATACCGTCTTCCTTGTTGTTCAAAACTCAATACTAGATGTTATCTAGACTCTAGAGAAACCAAATATGCAAACCAAATTAGCAAGCTCTAAGTATTTCTTCATTAATGGGTGCAAAGTATATGATGCAAGAGCTTAAACATGAGCACAACAATTGCCAAGTATCAAATTATCCAAGACATTTTAGAGTTACTACATGTAGCATTTTCCAATTCCAACCATATAACAATTTAACGAAGAAGAAACTTCGCCATGAATACTATGAGTAGAACCTAAGGACATATTTGTCCATATGCAACAGCGGAGCGTGTCTCTCTCCCATAAAGTGAATGCTAGGATCCATTTTATTCAAACAAAACAAAAACAAAAACAAACCGACGCTCCAAGCAAAGTACATAAGATGTGGCCGAATAAAAATATAGTTTCGGGGGAGGAACCCGATAATGTTGTTGATGAAGAAGGGGATGCCTTGGGCATCCCCAAGCTTAGACGCTTGAGTCTTCTTAATATATGCAGGGGTGAACCACCGGGGCATCCCCAAGCTTAGAGCTTTCACTCTCCTTGATCATATTGCATCATACTCCTCTCTTGATCCTTGAAAACTTCCTCCACACCAAACTCGAAACAACTCATTAGAGGGTTAGTGCATAATAAAAATTCACATGTTCAGAGGTGACACAATCATTCTTAACACTTCTGGACATTGCATAAAGCTACTGGACATTAATGGATCAAAGAAATTCATCCAACATAGCAAAAGAGGCAATGCGAAATAAAAGACAGAATCTGTCAAAACAGAACAGTCCGTAAAGATGGATTTTATTAGGCCACCAGACTTGCTCAAACGAAAATGCTCAAATTGAATGAAAGTTGCGTACATATCTGAGGATCACTCACGTAAATTGGCATAATTTTCTGAGTTACCTACAGAGAATTAGACCCAGATTCGTGACGAGCAAAGAAATCTGTTTCGCGCAGTAATCCAAATCTAGTACTTACTTTTCTATCAAAGACTTTACTTGGCACAACAAAACATAAAACTAAGATAAGGAGAGGTTGCTACAGTAGTAAACAACTTCCAAGACACAAAATAAAAACAAAGTACTGTAGGTAAAAACATGGGTTGTCTCCCATAAGCGCTTTTCTTTAACGCCTTTCAGCCTAGGCGCGTAAAGTGTAACTCAAGTATTATCGAAGGGTGGTGCACCTACAGCGGGGTTTGGAGTTTTCTCAACCATGCATAGTATATTGGATACATATGTTTCAGCATCTCCCTTCTCATTAGTCTTGGGCTTGCTACTCTCATCGAACAAATTTTCAGGAACAAGCCAAGCATAGTTATGTTCTAGTGCATCATTCATAGCTAGGAGTTTACATGGTATTGGTGCTTTGATCTCCCCACCAGCATTAGCATTATTAGTGTACCTTATCCTATCCATATCCATTTTTTCAAGAAGGCTAACAAAATTAGTATGAGAACCAAGCATATTAAATTTAGCGAAGACTTTTCTAGCCTCTCTTGCTAGACCACCAAATTCTCTAAGAAGGGTTTCTAAAACAAAATCTTTCTTTTCCCCCTCTTCCATATCACCAAGTGTAAGAAACATGTGTTGGATTATAGGATTGAGATTAACAAATTTAGTTTCCAACGAGCGAACTAAAGCAACAGCAGACGAATTTCATAAGTGGGAGCAAGGTCTACCAAGTGTCTATCTTCAAAATCTTCAACGGTACTAACATGGGTGAAAAATTCTTCTATATTGTTCCTCCCAATTATAGACCCTTGTCCTACCGGTATGTTCTTTGTGGTAAAATTAAAAGGAAACATGATGAATTAAGTAAAGTAAATGCAAGTAACTAATTTTTTTTGTGTTTTTGATATGGCAAACAAGATAGCAAATAAAGTAAAACTAGCAACTAATTTTTTTGTGTTTTTGATATAGTGCAGCAAACAAAGTAGTAAATAAAATAAAGCAAGACAAAAACAAAGTAAAGAGATTGAGAAGTGGAGACTCCCCTTGCAGCGTGTCTTGATCTCCCCGACAACGGCGCCAGAAAAAGAGCTTGATGGCGTGTATTTCACACGTTCGTTGGGCAACCCCAAGAGGAAGGTATGATGCGCACAGCGAGCAAGTTTTCCCTCGTAAAGAAACCAAGGTTTATCGAACCAGGAGGAGCCAAGAAGCACGTTGAAGGTTGATGGCGGCGGGATGTAGTGCGGCGCAACACCAGGGATTCCGGCGCCAACGTGGAACCAGCACAACACAACCAAAGTACTTTGCCCCAACGAAAAAGTGAGGTTGTCAATCTCACCGGCTTGCTGTAACAAAGGATTAACCGTATTGTGTGGAAGATGATTGTTTGCGAGAGAAAACGATAGAAACAAGTATTGCGAGCAGATTTGTATTTCAGTATTAAAGAATGGACCGGGGTCCACAGTTCACTAGAGGTGTCTCTCCCATAAGATAAAAGCATGTTGGGTGAACAAATTACAGTCGGGCAATTGACAAATAGAGAGGGCATGAGCATCCCCACTCGTTTGGGCTCCCCACGCCCAAATCCGGCGAAATTTAGCGCCGGATGGATGTAGTTTTTGGCCTGGGGAGGCCCATTTTTCCAGCCGCGAGCCCATGGACGCGCACCCACCGCGTGCATAGCGACGGTGCGAGTCACCGGGAAGGGCAATCGTCGGAGTTCCCTCGCCGCATTGAACCGTCGCGAAGTGGACTGGAGAGCCGAAACGACTCGTCGGGAACGGTCGAAGTGGCCTCGATGCGAGAACCGCCGTAATGGAGCACGAACTCCGCGGAAGAGCAACCGGCGCTCTCTTTCGTCGAGAGACCTACATAAACGGTTTTCGACGGGCTGAGCCATTCATCCGTTCTCTCGTCACCATCCTCCGTCAACCATGAGCGATATCTCTTGGCCATCGGACACCGACAGCGAGGGGAAGCCGCCCGGATGGCGCCATTGGTGGGATCCAGCTGCATCGTCCGGCAGCCGACGATTCCCCCCCCGCCGGCCAGCGAGGACGAGTTTGACGACGAGGAGGAGGACGAAGAGGCCGTGGAGCGAGGCCGAGGAAGAGGCCGAGGAAGAGGAGGAGGAGCAGGAGCAGGAGGAGGAGCGAGGAGGAGGAGGACGAAGAGGCCGATGAGGACGACGACGAGGAGGACTCAACTTCCTCCGACGAGGAGGTGACGAGCCGGAAGCGTCGCCGCGACGACGATGAGGCGGGGCCTTCTAAGAAGAAGAAGAAGTAGTTTAGTTTTAAAGTTTTTATATGTAATTTCTATGTTTATTCGAATTATATTCGAAATATATATATAATCTATCTATGTTGCACCACTTGAGAGTTCAAAGCTTTCGTTCGACGAGGGTATTGCCGTAGATCGGGAAGACGAGGGTTTTGCCGTAGATCGGGAAGACGAGGGTTTTGCCGTAGATCGGAGGCCATTGTCGCCGACAAGTTGGGTCCACGCCCGCTTTTCACTCGTCCGGAGTCCCCGAGCGCTCCCGGGGGCCGGGGATGTCGTGGGATCGCCGGATGGATTTAGGCCCAAATCCGGACGAAAACGAGGAACCGGGGGCGCGACTGGGCCGAATTACGCCGTCCGGATGGAAAAAACGCTCGCCGGGGGCCTGTTCGGGGGGACGAGTGGAGATGCTCTAACAATGCACATACATGACATGATAAGTATAGTGAGATTTAATTGGGCATTACGACAAAGTACATAGACCGCCATCCAACTGCATCTATGCCTAAAAAGTCCACCTTCAGGTTATCATCCGAACCCCCTCCAGTATTAAGTTGCTAAACAACGAGACAATTGCATTAAGTATGGTGCGTAATGTAATCAACAACTACATCCTCGGACATAGCGCCAATGTTTTATCCCTAGTGGCAACAAGCACAACACAACCTTAGAACTTTACGTCACCTGTCCCGTGTGTCAATGCGAGCATGAACCCACTATCGAGCATAAGTACTCCCTCTTGGAGTTAAAAGTAAAAACTTGGCCGAGCCTCTACTAGTAACAGAGAGCATGCAAGATCATAAACAACACATGTATAATAACTTGATAATTAACATGACATAGTATTCTCTATCCATCGGATCCCGACACACACAACATATAGAATTACAGATAGATGATCTTGATCATGTTAGGCAGCTCACAAGATCCGACAATGATAGCACAATGGGGAGAAGACAACCATCTAGCTACTGCTATGGACCCATAGTCCAGGGGTAGACTACTCACTCATCACTCCGGAGGCGACCATGGCGGCGTAGAGTCCTCCGGGAGATGATTCCCCTCTCCGGCGAGGGTGCCGGGAGGCGATCTCCTCGGATCCCCCGAGATGGGATCGGCGGCGACGGCGTCTCCGGAAGGTTTTCCGTATCGTGGCTCTCGGTACCGGGGGTTTCGTCACGGAGGCTTTAAGTAGGCGGAAGGGCAAGTCAAGAGGCGGCACGGGGGCCCACACCATAGGCCGGCGCGGCCGGGGGTGGGGCCGCGCCGCCCTAGGGTTTGGCCACCCCGTGGCCCCTCTTCGTCTCGTCTTCGGACTTCCGGAAGCTTCGTGGAAAAATAGGCCCTCGGGCTTTGATTTCGTTCAATTCCGAGAATATTTCCTTACTAGGATTTCTGAAACCAAAAACAGCGTAGAACAACAGAATCGGCACTTCGGCATCTTGTTAATAGGTTAGTTCCAGAAAATGCACAAATATGACATAAAGTGTGCATAAAACATGTAGGTATCATCAATAATATGGCATAGAACATAAGAAATTATCGATACGTCGGAGACGTATCAACGGATTAGTCAAAAGTGTTTCCACCTCTCGTTCATCAACGGATGCGCTTACCGTGGACACTTGACCCAGGTTGGGCAAGCGGTGGGGTGGGGATCCCATTCTAATTCCCCACGGTAAGTGGTCTATGATGGGTTGCAGCTACCGGCGAAGGAGTTTGGTTAACGAGTCCCAAACTGTTGTCGTGGTCGGGGTCCATCCTTAATTGGTGTAAGAGGACCGACGAGGACCCAGGGTCGGGGTATGCAACAAAGGGTGGGTGTTCGAGGTAGCGGAGGAACATGATTGGCTAGACCTTATACCGGGCCTCACACCAAAGGAAGTGTGGACGGGAACATATGCCCGGTTGGCACCAAGGTTAAGATCTCTTATGGGTAAAGCAACACTCCTCTCGCAGAGTGTAAAGAACCGTGACCTGTCACTCCCCGTTCCGGGATATGGAAGCTGCGAACGCGGCCGGAAAGGAGCTCCATGAAGTTCTAGTAAACCGGTGAAGGCCGACGGACATAGTTCTTCCGAATAAAAGCAACCTTTTGAAGAAATGGTTATGAAAACCTGCATTGGTATTAGACTTTCTGGTCTAATGCCGTAGCTAGTGCATTAAACACCTCTTTCCTATAATGAACTTGTTGAGTACGCTCGTACTCATTCCACTCTTAAATCCCCTGCTTAGATATGGAGGCATCGAAGGAGGATCTACAGTGCAACTCGAAGACCGAGAAGTCAACAACTACTTCAAGAGACAGAACCCTGTCAGAAGAGTCAAATACTACATCCAACAAGGAGAAAACCTAGATTAGCCATAGAAGGGAACTAGCTTCCTAAACATAGCTCCTTTTTTAGCTAGAATCTATTCATAGCCTCTATAGCTAGTTAAATACTCTACAACTAGAGTTCGTGATAAGTCTAGTCTACGAGTCGTTCTTCTGGAGTTATTTGCAGTTTTACCTCATTGTAAAGTAGGAGGCTGTGCTGATCTTATGTAACAGAGTATGTATGTAATTCTATAGACATGCCTTGGACCCGCATATGTTTCTGTTGTACCACTCTGAGCGATATAATACTAGTGGAACGGTGTTTCATTGGTGTTATATCAGACTTGCATACTACACCATGCGAGTGGTATGCCGGGTCATCACGAGCTTGGTATCAGAGCAAATGCTTTGACCCTAGGATTAAAACCCTTTAAAGGAGACCTATAGGATTGGTAGTGTCTATAGGAAGTTGTTCTAGGTAAACCAAATAATTCTTATGACTTGAGATGGATATTCACTTGAGAATAATCCTGACACACTTGAGTCAACATTTCTTACCTATCCTTCTTAAGCAAAGTTAGTCAGCTAATCCCCAAATATATAGTATACCATTAAGTCCTTAAAACAATAGATGAGTAGATCACAGTTGATATACAATACATGGTAGTCCAAAGAGAGGATACAACCATAAGGAAGATATCCTAGTGGAAGATGTGTACCAACATATGTTATGATTAAGTAAGAGTTATCCAGACTGGTAATAGGAGTAATATCAATTGATGAAGATAATTAAGATATCCTAATAGAAGATGTAGACCAAGTTAAGTAATGAGTAAGTAAAACTATCTAGACATGTGAAACAATTGATAGTAAGTGATAACTATGAGTCATATGAGGTAGTATAGACCATGATGAGTCAATCATGGGAGATAAGGAAGAGAGATATGAATAAAATATGATTACTTACATGGTAGAGTTGTTAATCATATATGATTCACCTGAGAATCATTATGTGATGGAATAGAACATTATAAGTATTTTAGAGGAGTATAATACGAAGTCAAGTGCTAGACAATAGTGCAAGAATTATGTTCCAAAAACCATGGGAACTGTGTCAAGAACATTAGGCCCATAGCCTTACGATACAATAACTTGGAACTATAGGAGCTATATTCCAATAGTTATGTGTCTAGAATAGTGATTTTAGAACCAGACATATCATTGAAGTAATCCTCAACAAAATGGATGCTAAGTTAGTACTTCCAAAGAAAATTAGGTTAACCACAACTATCCTAGACCACTTTGTTTCAAGTTTATCTCATTGCAATTGTGCAATTCAGGTAAATGTCAAGACCAATAGTAGAATGCCAAATATTCGTGCTAAGTATCACGATATAAACCTATCTTATGTGGTGTTATATACTACACATCAGAGCCTGATGTTTAGAGATGTCTTACTCAATTATATCATATTCAGGCTTATGATGGTGTGTATTATATGCACAAAGCTGAATCTTCTTGGGTTTTATTGGATTTTTATTGTTTGACTAGATCCATACATGAAGTTTGACTTTGATATGCAAATGCATGTTGCTATATCAAGTTCTTACTTAATGCTATAGATCTAGAGGGTAATGGTATTCGTGTGAGGAAGTGACGAATTCTGAAGATTCTGAAGACAAGATGAAGGTTCATCAGAAAAAGGAAGTAAAGTTGTGGGAAGCAACCACAATACTCTGAAGGAAGTGCCAATCAACATTCATGCTTTACCTCAACAGAGGAATACTTTAGTACATGAGAAGCATGAAGGTAAGAAATATGGTGATTATGGTGAAGCTGAAGCAGATCCATAGTCAACATAGAAGAGGGAATGCATGAGAAATCACTTAGAATACTATATTCATAGTGTCGGCTAGTGGTTTTCTTGCAAAATAAACCCTGAATGAAGGAAGATGATATATGAAACTATAGCAGATATAAGAAGAACATAGTCGATATCAGAAGACCACAATTGGTATAATATTAATACTGCAAGATAAAATAGAAGATGTTTCGTCCAGTTGACCAGAACCTATAATAGAATCCATTTTTAGATATCAAACAGCCACAGTTGGTATAATAACCACAGCTGGTATCAGTTGGTATAACAAATAGTCCACGATTTAATTAGTTGTAACAAAAGTTTGTGAACAAATAAAAATCTTGTCAGCCAAATAGCTAGATCTATAAACATTTAGTCAAAGGATTCACATTGGATGTCCACAATTGAGTGAATACACCACAAAGTTTCTTCGCAAAACCTTAGAGGAATATAAATTATAAACAAGACCTATACCAATATTCTAATCATAAGTCCAATAGTTGGAAGAAAAGGAGTTGAAGACCATAAGAAAACTCTAAGGGGTAGAGTAAAGATTGAGTTGGATGTACAATAACTCAATACTTTGAGCATAATAGAAAAGGAAGGTCTGAACTGAGAGGAAGTTCGATCCTATTTTCATAAGATTGATGAACAATACTTTCGAAGGAAGTCCGACCGAAGCCGAGGTTTATACTTCGAGGAAGTAAGAAGTGGACTATAACTTGAGAAAGTGAGTAGTATTTACTCAGAAGTACGAAAGCTCAAGTAAGTCAAGCATAAAGAAGTTGGACGAAGAAAACACCATAGACCAAATACAGCTCAAGAAGGCCAAAGACTGAAGTAGATTGACCATACCAAAACAAAAGTCTATTTGAATGATTCCTTTCATGGAACCTAAATAACCCAAAATAGTTAGAGGTATCAACTATAAACCATGATTGGATGGACTAAATGAGTCTAATCCATTCTTAGGAAAATAAACCATCATGACCAATTCCATAGTTAGGACCCATTAAGTACCATTACTGCAATTTTGGTAGTAAGGGAAAAACAAAGACCTATTTTATCAAATAGAAGATTGTTATCCAATTAGTCCTCAATTAAGACTGTCAGGACAAGAAGAAGTCCCAATCATTGAATATTCAATGAGAAAGGAAACAAGCTTATAATATTGGAGGAAATCATGGAAGTAAAGGAAGTAATAGTTGTTTGATGTCAAACACTAATGGATTCCAGGAAGAATCGGGACAAGGGATGTATTCAATTATATCCAGTGAGATCACTACGGAGTTCTAGAAAAGTTTAAGTCTGCATAAGTCAGAACCACACTTCGGAAACGTGTGAGAGTTCAAACTTCGAGGACGAAGTTTAGTTTAAGGGGTAGAGACTGTAATATCCCGGTATTTGGGGTTACAAAAAAAGAGGAAACGAGATGTGTGCATTGCATTCATGCATAGAAAATCCGGGAATTTTCGCGCTTTTGTTTAAAACCTCCAAAGGGATCGAGGTTTCTCTTACATCGGTGGAATTGAGTTAGTCTTCGATGTGGGTGCGATAAATCTCGACATGACCTTTCTGAACTCATGTGTTTTGGGGGAAACAATTTGAATTCAAATTCAAATATGGAAACAGAAATTCAAATAAGAATTTGAATTGGAATTTGAAATTTAAACAAGTATATAAATATTATAGGTAAAAGTACACACATTTGATAATTCAAATGAATAAATGATTTAAACTTTATTACAAATATCATTACCCAACTATTTACAAGTCACATAAATAGAAATATAGAAAGATTACAAAAGAATAAAAAAGAATTCCTATACTAAATCTTGATCTACCCAATCTTCCAAACTTCTTCTTTTCCTGCAATAAGAGAAACAAAACAAAGAAAAAGGGAAAATATTGGGTTATGGTTAAAATGTCGCCATCATCAAGGATGAGGCATTTTGATAATTGGAACTCAACTATTAGACATTAGGAACTTGTCCTAATATCTAAATTGTGGATTAGAGGGATCAATTTCAATTTCTAGGCAGCTTTGGGAATCATGTATCATCTCTGGATCATAAGAGGGATCAATGGATCATTTTATATCATTAGGCAACAATGAGCAAATAGGCACCAGGGACAAGTGAGCACATCTGATCCATATCAAATAAGGGACAAGGGCAACAGTATTTGATCCACTTATCTTAGGCAACAAAGGCAACTAATTCATCCCTCTAATCTAGTCAAATTCCTTAAAGAGAAAGCCACTAATCATTTCTACTGGATCAATTTTGACATGGAAAAGTCAATATGATCCTAATCAAATATTACTAAGCCACTGGTAATTAAGCAAAAAGCCTAATTATTATTGAATCACACATTATCAGTTAATACAACTACATCTTAGTTGCTCGGCCATGCTCAAGAAGCAGATCACTAACCGGATCTCAACCATCGGATAAGGCTCACGGGTTTACACACATAGCAGTACCGTAAATAAAGGCTAATACAGGATAAGTACAAGCACCAGTACGTGCCTTGCACTAGCGAGCAAGGAAAACCAATTTGACCACCTACACATGGAGAGAGGGGCCACCTGAAAGCAGCTCACACACCCATGCACATGTGTGTTGTCACTCCCACAGCCAACATCCCAGCACTATATGAACAACACAGCCACAGCCAGCCAAACTATTTGATCTTACCCGCAATGGAATGGCATCAGCAGCTATAGAACAGCAAGAATTCTTTTTATCCTCCACCAGCTCAAAGAAGAACAATAAATAGAACTTAGGAACCAGAATAGGAGGAAGCAGATCAAGAAGCTAGGAGGAGGCCATCCACAAGAAGCAGGTTGATCAATAGACCGGAAGATCAAGATGTTCTACAGTACGCAGGTTATTAGGCAACAAATCTGCATATCACGTGTTCTTAGTTGGCATAGTCACACCAGGGGGATAAGGGGAGTATCCAAAATAAACCATCTCGCTATCCTTCGACTAGGTTTTTACCTAAGAGGATGGAGAGATGGATTTCTCTCAGATTGGCATAGTGGTGCTATGCCAATATCATCACCGAGAAATAAAAAGCCACATAAAAGCATCCGTTCTTATCCAGTATTTTTGCCTCAGCCTTTGCATCATCGGCTAGGCCAAAGAGCAAGTATAAATCTGTTCTTATCAGTCATAGCTAGGAAAAGGGGACAGCAAGATCCACCGATAGAAATCCAACAATACCAAAATCATTTCTTAGTTGCTAACCAGCAACTAGATCATATTCAAGCAGCCATCATTTGTCAACATGTTACCAGGGTTTACTTGGGGTCCAGGACATTCATCCCAGGCCAACCAAATAGTACCATACCAACTATTTATAGGTATGCATACAAGTTGACCAACAAGCCACTAGATCCAGAGTGCCGATGATGAGGGTTCATTCAATTAGAGGCACAAGTATATGCACAACGGCAACTAGATTAACAGACCAACAAATTCTAGAGGATTATTCCGAGTCTAGAAAATACTCCGGGCCAACAAGTAAATTAAATAGTACTACAATTATCAGCATGTTTAAGCTTAACTAAGAATAAGCCGCAGAAAAGCCACCATATAAGCTCACAATCAAATTACCAGGCCAATCATCAAATAAATTGTCCCTTTCGCAGCAAACATATTTGCATCCGATATGGAGTTTCGAGTATAGTAAGCATTCGGTTCCGACAAGCAACGCAAACCAGACAAAGCATATAGATATAACCAGCTGCCAATTAAGCACTCCAACAATATAGACCCGAGCTTTAACGATTCAAGCTATAATCCGTAGTAACATGACTAAGAGCTTTGCCAACTAGCCCAAGCAGCAATATTGCAGCACATATCACTATGACCAAAGACAGGGGAGTAGGGAATGATTTAGCTCACAGCAATGTAGAGAAGTAGATGCAGTAGGCGACGCAGGGGTTGCGTCGGCGACACCGTCCAACCGGCGTCGAGAACGAAGTTGTCACCGCAGCACCACACCACCAGATCACCACCATCACTAGCAGCACATCACCCACACCTTCTCACGATCCATACCAACCACAGCACCGCACCACCATTCCATACCCACCGCAGTATAAAATAACTAGAAGAGGTTAGCAGTGGTAGAGAGGAGGAGGCGGCAGGGGCGTGCTGGGATAAAGGAGAGCGACCACGAGGTGGCGCTAGAGCAGCACCAGCACGCAGGGCGCCGGAGTTGCGGACTGCCGCCGCCATCTCGCCGGCGCACGGGAGCGTCGCTATCGGAGACAAGTATGGGAGCGAGAGGGCATCCAGACAATGGAGGCTGAGGATGAAAACTTCGCCGGAATCTCGTTGGCAGACGGCAGCGCTAGGCGCGGCCGGCGATTACCGGACATACAGGAGGCGGGGTTAGGGTTTCGGAGGCGGGCCGACCGCTTGAGACCACAACGGCCAAATCAACCAAGGGGAGGTGGTAGAGATCGTCGAGGAGAACAAAAGCCCCATCATGCCGGTGCCGGGGTTGGCCAGGAGCGGCCGGGAGCGAGCCGCGCCGCCGCAGGGGCGTGGTGGACGCGAGTGAGAAGAGAGGTGAGGGCGCTGACCGTGTGCGTGCGTGTGAGAGGGATGAGCGAGAGAGAGAGAGGGGTCGGGCCGGTGTTTTACCTGGCTCGACCAGGTCCAGTCGGTTCGGCCCAGGCCAGGTTTGGGCCAAACCAGTTGGGCCAGCCCAATTAATCATTTAACCAATATTATTATTATGTTTACTTATTTATTTATCTTCTAAATAAATCAAGTCATGAGAAACCCCAAAGATAGGTAATTTGTTCATAAAATTAAGGATTTATAAAATACAAGTGAAAACGAGAAAACAAATACCACCAAGGTCAAAGAAAAATAAAATGAACTTTTCACTAATTTTAGAACATCAATTTTTAAATCTTAAACTATAAATACCTAATTAATAAACCTATAATTTCCTTGTCTATGTTTTCCATATCAAGAAAATATTAAACATTACTTGTATTGAAATTCCATATAAACAAGATTGTTTCTTCATGGTTATCACATGAAAATCCTAATTAATAATAACCTCAACTATTCATTTCTTCAAAGTTAGCTTTAATAATAATTAGCTCATGGATCAAATTGATAACCACTTAAAGTATGGCTTCAAACTCTAGAAACATATTAAAAGGATTAATTATGTTTCTCTTCAAGTAACTCTGAATATTAATAAGGTAAATACTAAACTCAACAGTACCTTAAACTTAAAATTTATCAACTCCAATTGCTCATCAATTTATGACAAATAGTAAAAACCAATTCCATAAATTCCAAATGCAACACTAATTTCTTAATGAATACATCAACCACCTTATGATTTCTTGTGAGAATCTTAAAAACCCCGAATCCTATTAGAAACCCTAACTCTATCATTTCATGTGAAACCTAGTTTGCTTCTAAACCTAAAACCTAGGTTAGAACATGTGATCATGATACTTTAGTTTCATTCATAGCTCCATATATAGTAGCGACTAAACAATTGCCAAGTTTTCATAAAATAATAGAGACACATCTCTAATACTTTGGTATTACATATGTTCATGATTAACTGATCAAACAGGACCAACCCTAGTTACTATTCTCCAAGACATCCACATTAGTTATCCATGCTTAGCATCACACTCTTGGGATGCACCATAATAGCAACCATACCCAATATTGTGCATCATATACCATACACACTGAACCCTACTAGTGTTAGATATTTATAAACCATCTTATTTAGGAACCAATTGTTCATTATCTAGTGAAACCACTAGTAAGCCCTAGACAACCCAACTCTAATTGAGATACTTAAGAAGTATGTTCTTCAAAAGTTATTCTTTTGAAGAAAATATAGTATAGTCATCAACTATACCTAATAAGATTTATAAACCCTAGCCAACTATCATCAGCAAGGTATACCAACCTTGATAGCACCTATATATACTAAATTGCTTATGATGTGTTTCACTAAAACCATATGATTTCTAGCTATTGATGAATCCAACTATGTCGTGATCCATCTACTACTTACTCCAGAAACCAATTAGAACCATAGAAAACCATAGAACCCCACAAACCTAATTATCATACTTGTTCTTTATATGAGAACATGTTCTTCAAAAGTTATTCTTTTTGAATTATATAATAAGTAATCATTAACCATGCCATATAGTACTAAAACTGACCACTGTTCTCTACTTGATAACATTATGCCAATTATCATTCTTTGTGTGCTCAATTGATTACTATGCTTTATTATCTACCTATTTATAATACCAAATAATCACACATGAATAAGAACCTTGTTTGTGAATCACTCTAAAAGTGCAACACACCCTAAACCAATCAATACAACTCACTAATCCTTAATCATCGGGGTTAGATCACGCTTAGAGCGATTTCATCTCATTCTTATGCATTATTGCATCTTTGCCAATCTTTTAAACATCGTCCTTACCGGACGATGATGCTATTTCAGAATTTGGAGTTACTACGTATCGAAGACCTTGCCTGCATAATCTTGCAGTCAAGAAAGGCAAGTTCATCGCTTGCTCATGTCATTTGAGTATCTCTATCAAATTACTTGCAAAGTACTATGATTATCACTATTGCATAAAAACCAAAACCACTACTTTCATAACTATGAATATGACTATGTGGTGGGCAATGGAACCATGGATTGTGTTGATATGGTGGAGGTTCCATTGCAAGGGTTAATATCCATCTAGGATTAAACAACAAATGTCGCCAAGTGATTCTTGTGCCGTAATACCCGTGTTAACCATAAGATCCGGAGTGGGACGGAGTAGTCAAAAGTGTTTCCACCTCTCGTTCATCAACGGATGCGCTTACCGTAGAAACTTGACCCAGGTTGGGCAAGCGGTGGGGTGGGGATCCCATTCTAATTCCCCACGGTAAGTGGTCTATGATGGGTTGCAGCTACCGGCGAAGGAGTTTGGTTAACGAGTCCAAACTGTTGTCGTGGTCGGGGTCCATCCTTAATTGGTGTAAGAGGACCGACGAGGACCCAGGGTCGGGGTATGCAACAAAGGGTGGGTGTTCGAGGTAGCGGAGGAACATGATTGGCTAGACCTTATACCGGGCCTCACACCAAAGGAAGTGTGGACGGGAACATATGCCCGGTTGGCACCAATGTTAAGATCTCTTATGGGTAAAGCAACACACCTCTGCAGAGTGTAAAGAACCGTGACCTGTCACTCCCTGTTCCGGGATATGGAACTGCGAACGCGGCCGGAAAGGAGCTCCATGAAGTTCTAGTAAACCGGTGAAGGCCGACGGACATAGTTCTTCCGAATAAAAGCAACCTTTTGAAGAAATGGTTATGAAAACCTGCATTGGTATTAGACTTTCCGGTCTAATGCCGTAGCTAGTGCATTAAACACCTCTTTCCTATAATGAACTTGTTGAGTACGCTCGTACTCATTCCACTCTTAAATCCCCGCTTAGATATGGAGGCATCGAAGGAGGATCTACAGGTGCAACTCGAAGACCGAGAAGTCAACAACTACTTCAAGAGACGGAACCTCGTCGGAAGAGTCAAATACTACATCCAACAAGGAGAAAACCTAGATTAGCCATAGAAGGGAACTAGCTTCCTAAACATAGCTCCTTTTTTAGCTAGAATCTATTCATAGCCTCTATAGCTAGTTAATTACTCTACAACTAGAGTTTGTGATAAGTCTAGTCTACGAGTCGTTCTTCTGGAGTTATTTGCAGTTTTACCTCATTGTAAAGTAGGAGGTCATGTCTTGATCTTATGTAACGAGTATGTATGTAATTCTATAGACATGCCTTGGACCCGCATATGTTTCTGTTGTACCACTCTGAGCGATATAATACTAGTGGAACGGTGTTTCATTGGTGTTATATCAGACTTGCATACTACACCATGCAGTGGTATGCCGGGTCATCACAGTACTGTAATATCCCAGTATTTGGGGTTACAGCGGGCCCATTTAAGTCTTGACCAGTCAACCTTAGAGGTTAGGCCCGGCCCACTTACCTAATAGACCAGCCCAGTTATCTAGTTGACCGGTCAAACTAAGTCAGCTGGCCCAACCCGCAAACTAAATGGGCCGGCCCGCTTAAGGTGTGACAGGCCTTGTGTGGGTCTACCATCTACCACGGGGTTTCAGGCGGTTCACGGTGTTAATTGACAGTTAACGGCGTCTGCCACGTGTCAGTTTGCATGACGTCAGCAGTCAGCGGCCTCCCGAAAACTCTTCTGCAACTGTCCAATTTTCCGTGGCCGACGGGCGCCCAAACGCGACGCACCGAAAAATCCGTGGTAGGACTTTTCCTGACGCATTTTGGACCACAGAACCCATATCGTTGGCTTAGGCCCATAGGCGAAGAAAAAGGGGCCATACCTGACGAAAATTTGACGTTGAGTATCAGAACTTTTCTTGTAGTGAGTTATGCTAGATCCTCTTTGATATCGGTCGTGTCACTCGGGAGTTGACGATTCACTAGCAAACAAGTTTCTCTCTATGAGTTCTCAACACCATGTTACCTGGGTCCTTAAATTAGATAACAACATTAGGTGAACATAGACATTCATTCTCATATATAATTATCACAATCATAATTCACAAATGGATGGAATGAGATAGTCACATCACATCTCACCAATTCCCTACATCTCCCACGCCTATGGGATCTACTCACACATGAGAGGAGTAAATTACAATGATATCATAACACTCTAAATTTTGTTCATCTCGATATTACCGTAGCAAGACACAATAGTTAAAGATCAAATCAAATACAAACCAAGATAGGAGTAGATGTTCAAATCCCTAATCTTACAAGTATGAATCTATCTCTCTCGGTACAAGTGTGGTGTGATGGATGAGGTCTAGAGGTGGCAGATATTGGTGAGAGTCGATGGGGATTTTCTGCCTCTTCAGATCTGATTTTCTCTCTTCTGGTGTGTTTTCGTGGTGGCTGCGTCTGTCCTCTCCTGGTGTATCTCTTCACAAAAAGTACTTGTATTAAGGTGGAGAACACGGCGGCACACCGTACGGGCGTGTGGTACGGGCGGCCCCGACCGTATTGGTGCCTGCTAAGTCCTCTGTAGTATATAGGTCAAATTGTCTTTAATAGGAGATCTTTTTATTTTGTTCCAGTTAGCTCATAATTTTGGAATGTACTGGGACCTTCCAAAATGATAGTTTTATGAAATTCACAACTTAAGACAAGGTTTCACTGGGATAGTGATATTAACATTAGTTGAAACATAAAATCCAATGAAACCAAGTGATAACTAGTGAAGAGTCCTCAGTAAAAAGTGTTAATATTTGGAGGTATCATCCATCACCCCCCGAACCTCCTCCAGTCGCAACTGCAAAGAGCTGATCACCCTGAAGATGGAGGTGTACTGCCTCCGCCGAATCCTTTGCCTCTCTTCCTCTCTTTCTCCGACGAGGTCCTCCGATCATGTTTCGTGGTAGCTCCATCCGGTTGCCACCGCCGCTAGCTAGCGGCACCGCCGCATTTCCACCGCTACTGCAAACGTACATCGAATCCAAGCTAGAGATGGTGCTGCAAAGCGAGATGTGGTGCCGCAAACCGTCAGTAACGAACTAGTAAAGAACCGTTGCCAGAGCTTCAAAAGAGAGACATGACACAAATGACAAAGCCAATGTGTCGCTCGGTGCGACAAGACAACACTACGAGAACCCTAACCTAATCTAAGAAAAATAGTACTTTTATTAAAACATCCACACTTAGATCAGGTTTTCCACCCTTCCTAACGCCGGCGAGGCTGGCCGGTGAAAGGAGAACTGATCTATGGAGGAGGCGCTAAGTTTTATTGTGCGCGAAGTTTATATATTTGGAGTAGTATCATTGAAGACCAGAAATCTGTTTCAAAAAAAATTTAAAGAGACCGAAAATTAGTAGGCAAAAAAGGGCAATAATAAAATCTTTTTTTTGCGGGGACAACAAATAAAATTTTGAAGGAGAGCCGCGTCGTTGGATGGCCGTAGGACGGTGGATGCCGCCGGTATGGCGGTATGTGAATATGAGGAGCTCTGGCCGTTTTATTTGCTCCGCCTCAACAGAAAAGAAAAAGAAAACCAAATAAAACGAGGGGCTAGGGTTTTGATTCCAACGAAACCCCAGCACGCCGCCTCCGCAGCTCTCCCTTCCCCTCCCCTCCAAGCTCCAAACTCTGCTCCCTCCGTCCCCGGAAGCGCCTCCGCCTCCGCCTCGTCCCTCCTCCCTCGCAGCGCAGCAACGTCGTGAGCGGCTGCCGAGCGCGGACCCCCTGAACGCCGCAAGAGTAAGCGCCCCCTCCCCCCCTCTGCTCGACGCACCCGGTGCTCTTCTTGATCTCTCGCTCGATCCGGTCTAGTTGGCCAGTGTCCGTTAGGATTGATACGAAATTGGTTGGTTTGGCGGATTTAGGTTACAGTTCGAACCTTGCGGGTTGTGCAGTAGCTTCTCACTGAGCCGCAACATGCGCGTCGCTTCCTACGCCTTTGCGGTTATGCGGTAAATTATAGATTCAGACAGGAGGAAAAAAGGTGTAATCTTGCAAGGCTAGTTTTCCTTACTTTGCTCGAGTTGACCTAGAGACATAGGATGTCAGATGTTCGTTTACAACGTTATGGCTTAGCTTTGGTGGGTTGAATTCTGTTTTCCTGGATATTCGAAAATGGTCATTCCCGAATAGTATGTCCTTAGCGGGGAATTTCATGGGGAATTATTTGGCTCACTAGTTCTTTCCAATCGATGCTTATGGACAGTGTGATCCAGTCTTGCCTACAGGGAATTGTGTGTGTTTTAGAAATCCTACAATAAATTGTAATGGTTTGTAAGATACTAAGATGTGTTAGTAATTCATGATTGATTTGTCTCGATAGGGCTAGGTTGACCAGCATATTCTTCAATTGAATCTTCCTACCAAAGTGTTTAAGTAATCCTTTTCATGCTTGCTGTCCTAATTTAATTAGCATTTTCTGCCTGTTATCCTTTGTTATTTGCATTTGCATTTGCTGCCTGATGTCCCTTTATTTATTTGTGTTTGCTACTTCTTAAGTTTTATTTTGTTATTTGCATATATATATATGGATGTATTGTAAATGGATTAGATTTGTGATCTGCATTTTTTCCCTTACAGTTGGCAGCATTATAAATGCATCTCCTGCTACAACTCACATGCTTGTGTACTTTCTTATGTGTATGGTTTATGGAGCGATGATCAGCTCTAACTCTTACAACTACTATCTGTCCTGCAGGTTCTTCGTTATATTGTTGGAGACTTGTCTTATCTGCTGTAGTCTGAAACAACTCAAGATGTCATTTTATGCAAGAAGGGGTGGAGACAGGGGTAGTGACCGTTTTCAAGGAGGAGGTGGGCGAGGTGGACATGTCATGCGAGGAAGATCAGGCCTTCCTCCTCGAGGACCACTTGGGATTAACGCCCGACCATCTGCACGCATTATTGCTAAGGCAAGGCCAAAACTGTCGCTATATTTTTGTTCATGGTCAGATTCCTGAATAAAGTAGAAAACTGAATGAGGAGAGCACCCCCAAGGTTGTATTATATGGAGGGGCAGTAATAACAGTGAAGTTTATTACCACTAATGGGGCTTTGTTGGCTAGAGCATCTCATTGATCATGTGGAGGGGCAGAATTAACTTTGGTATTTTGATGAATACTTTGTTGGGTAGAGCACCTCCAAGCTTTCATTTATGGAGTGGCAGAAGTAACTACGGTGAACACCTCTAATGGAAACTTTGAAGGATATCATCTGTTCATCAAACACATGGAAGGAAATAAATGAAAAAAGGAAATTTCTGGAGTTCTTGCAATTTTACCTGTGTTGTATGAGGCACTGAAGAAAAGAGTCTCCACTGGTTCTCTCGATATGTTCGAAACATTATGGAGTTCCGCAGTTGATGTGTATGATACATGAAACAAGGATTTTGGAACTGCAATATACCGGCTCTTCAGACAGTTCTGGACTCTACTCCAGTGGCGTGCTTCTAGGCTGTCTCCAGAGCAAGAGCTTGAGCCATTTAACATATCTGGCTTTTGATATTGGTGATATTGTTGGAACTCTCTTCCTCTCTATCGTTAATTTCTTGCAGTACTTCGTAGCTTGACTGCTTTTAAGTAACTTGTTGGTACTCTACGATAATGGTTGATACTGATTCTAAGTGGTTCCTAATAGTTGTCATGATCATATCAAACAGTTTGAGGTGGCGTTCTTCTATGACGATGTGTTTCCTCACATGCTGGTTGTTTGGCATTTTTCAGTCTTTTAGCCGAACCAAAGACATGACCTGGAGACCTGATCTGTTCAGTGACAGTATGGCGGCTAGTGGAATAGAAACTGGTACAAAGTTGTACATTTCAAACTTGGACTATCGTGTTTCCAATGAGGATATAAAGGTTGGTGAAGCAAGTTGATAACATGAATTAACCATTCCTAGATTGATATAGCTAACAAACTAACATATTTTCAATTTGCCCTGCAGGAGCTGTTTTCAGAAGTTGGTCACTTGAAACGATTTGCTGTTCACTTTGATGGTTATGGTCGCCAAAATGTTAGTATTTTTCGTGGTATTTCAGCTTTAAGTATCGAGCATGTTAGGCATACCTTTAAAAAAATTGCATGCATTATTTGTTCTATATAAGAACTCAAAGTGGCTCGTGTTGTATTTTGACAAAGTGAAAATATGGCTGTTCTTTCAGCAGTTTGTGTTTGCTCCAGTTTTTTTGAGTTTCTGTTTTCTCTAGATGAATACTTAATTTGCAGTTCAATTATATGTTACCGATCATGATGTTTGTTAGAAAATCTATGATCTTGCATTTGTTATCATGTGCGAAAATCTGTGATCTTGCATTTGATATCATGTGGATAAGGAAAGGGCAGAAAAGAAAATTTAGTATAAAAGGTCTAGTAGTGTGTAGCTAGTTTCTTCTCCTATTGTTACCTTGGGTGCAAAAGTATGGTTGAATGCAATCATGCTTGTCCATTATTACAGACAATCAGTTTATAAAATATACTTGGATGCTGTGTTTGCTGTAAGAAGCCTGTAGAGATTATTAATCTAGAATCTTGCTGTACTAATGTTTTATTTGATTTTCATTTCTTGAAGGGTACAGCTGAGGTGGTGTTTACAAGGAGGAGTGATGCAGTTGCTGCATTGAAACGTTATAATAATGTTCTACTTGATGGAAAAGCTATGAAGATTGAAGTTATTGGAAGTGACTTAGGTTTGCCTATGACACCTCGTATAAATGTTGTCGGGGCTTCTAATGGCAGACCTACCAGAACAGTTGTTATGACGTGAGTGATAATTTCATATTTCCGTAATTTGCCATTTATGAATATTGATTGTTTTGCCAACCAGAATTGTGTTTGTTGCACATGTTTGATATCCTCTGTGCAAGTTTAGTGATGTTATTAAGATGGCTACACTTATGCTTGTTTCTCTATCTTCTCTTAAAGAGAACCCAATAAGTTCCCTCACAAAAAGAGAACCCAATAGGTTACATATTACATCAGCTGGATCATCCACTAAGACTCGACCTACGACAATGCACTTGCATTGTTTCCCTGTCCAAAGTTTGACACTAATTGGTTGCCAGCGGAGAAACCCTACCTTCTTTTTATGTTTGTCAACTGACTCAATGCTAATTGCCTTCTTTGTCTGTCCAGCAATTTTGGGTAAATTTGACAGCTACATTGTGGCAGATTCTAGTAACTTTTGAAATATATTATATGCAATCCGTAGTTCTACAGGACTGCACTAGCTTAGCACAAGCCTATGAGGACAAATTTCTAAAGAACATGTATGGAGCACGGGATTTTACGGAATGCCGTCAGAACTGAACTATTTCCAGTGAAATCCCTGTATTCCAAACTGGGCCTAATTGTGTTTGCACATGTGTGTGGTTACATGGATAACTTCGAAGTGCAAACCAGATTTGTATGAAGTATTATATTGAGATTGTGTGTGTGTGGATACTCTGCTATGGTGGATCTAATTTTTGTATTACATTTCAGGCCTGAAGCGGGTCGACGTGGTGGAGGTTCCAGCAACAGGCCTTTGAGGTAAAGCTTCTAATGATATTTACTTCTAACATGGCAACCTGGTCTGTTACTAGGAACTACATCTGTTACTGAAAACTAGGCTAATAATTTTTGTCCTGGAAGTCAAACAATGTGAAGTTTGACCAAGTTTATTGAAAAAATCATCAACAATTATAATACTATATAAATACTAGCATAAAACCCGTGGCCTTTGAGGTAAAGCTTCTAATGATATTAACTTCTAACATGGCAACCTAGTCTGTTACTAGGTACTACCTCTCTTCCTGAACTAGGTTAATAATTTTTGTCCTGAAGTCAAACAATGTGAAGTTTGACCAAGTTTATTGAAAAAACATCAACAATTATAATACTATATAAATACTAGTATAACAATAAATCAAATGGGCATTCACTACTGTTAGTAGTGTATTAGAAAATCATTGAACATCAATTTCAAACATATACTCCTTCCGTCCTGAAATAAATGTCTCAATTTTTTTAGATACAGATTTATCTATAACTAAGACACTCATATTCGTATCTAGATAAACCTGAGGCATTTATCTTAGACCGGAGGTAAAAATAGTGTGCTTGGAGGGACAGATTTTCATAGGCTTGTCGAGGCCTGCTCCATGAACTTAAAAATATCTGCAAAGTCTCGTGAATATAAAGTTTTTTTTTCGCAAAAACGGCCTGGACCATTGTTCCAGGTTGTTTTGCTAATTCGTGTAAATGTAGGGGCCTTGGTAAAAAAACAGCTGATGGGACTTTTCTGTGCGGTTGGCATTTGAGAAATTGGTCCAGCACTTCGGCCATTGGTGGAGCTGCGTTGGAGGGGGCTGCCGGAACTGGACGTTCGCCACCTCCGCTGCACCGTGCCACGGAGGCCACGGTTGGCCGCTTCGAGTCTCGCTGGTAGAGAGGGACCGAGCGCCTCCACCTCATGAGCCGGTCGAACCGTCGGAGCCATGCCATTATGCTGCTGTGACTGGCGCCTCCGTCTCAGAAGGACGCGGGTCTGTACCGCGTCGCCCGTCGTCGCCTCGGGCTATAAATATACTATAAAACTATACGTAATTACGTACTCCCTCTGTTCCATCATTCTTGTTGTGGTTTTAGTTCACATTTGAACTAAAACCACGACAAGAATTATGAAATAGAGCGAGTATCTAACAAGATTGTTTTGACATTGTAGAGGTTGAGTGTTTTTAAAATTTTGTTCAAACTTTATGTGGTTTGACTTTTGAAAAAAAGTTATATGCCTTCTTTCATGGGACGGAGGGAGTAGTTAGTAAGCAATTAGCCATTATTTGATTGTTTAGTTTATTACTACAAGCCGTATCCTTGTGTTGCCGTATGCATTGTTACTGGTTATTACTAGCGTTAGAAGTTTGGACCCCTTCTAGAAAACATACTAGGATTTGTAAACAAATTCTTTCCACACATTATGCTTGCAACTTGCGCGAAAAAAATGAACAGTGAGCATTTTCTTCTAACAAATAAACAGGCCACACATAGTTCAGATATGAGTGTTAACCTATAATTGTGAGCTGCTAAATTTCCAGCATGAAACATCCATGTCTCAGGCTGTTGTTCCTGCCATAGGACACCCTTTGCTAGTTTAGTGATCTGTTAGTTTAGTCATCTGTCTATCTGAGAAAAAGCCAAAATAAAAGTAGCAGCTTTTCATTTTGTTTGTATGTCGTTTTGTATAGTGTTTGGAGTTTGGTGATAATGCGGTCTTGTTAGCGGTTCTTTGAGTTGATTTGATGTCCTTCAAAATTACATAAGTTATTTGTTTTATCTTTCTTTTTTCTGACTCCCAGTCTGCCATTTCAGTAATCCCACCAACAGATTTAATCGTGGTGCTTTCCAAACTGGCCGAGGCCGAGGCAGGGGCCGTACTTCGTTCCAGGCCCCGTTCCAGACCCAGTTCCAGGGCCGAGGCAGGGGCCGTGGTCAATTGCGGGGCCGCGGCCGGGGAAGGAAGCAAGCAGAGAAGACTGCAGATGAATTGGACAAAGACCTGGAATCCTATCATGCCGAGTCGATGAAGACCGACTGATTGCTGCAAGTTAGTAATGGTGGTGGCTTTGGCATGGGTGCTGCGCTTTGCATGTGCTGCAAGATTATCCCATGATCGGATGTACCAGTTTGTGTTATAGTTTTTATTGGAGCAGATCTATCTTTCCATGCTGGTATCCAAAACCAACTCCACCTCTAGTAGTTTATCTGCAATTTGCCTTAGATTTAAATTTGGTGTATGGTTGCCATAGAGATTATCGTGTTAACTAGAAGTAGCAAGCAAGCTAGAAGTGATATTTTGAGTTTTCAATGACTGTTTATCATGCAAAGAAATAAACAAATTTCGATTAACAAATTGTTGAATTTGTGGTCTATGTTATTGGATCTGCTATGTCTCAGTCACCCGCATGAAGGTGTTTCAGTTGCACTAAGTGCAACTGTGTTAGATCACGGCATTGTAGTTCTTCATTCAGCGGTTGTGGTAGAAATCGGGATCAGCATGGTAACGGTGTTAGACACAGGCTCTTATTCCCATTAATTTTGTGCGTTGTTGGTTTCTGTCATGGACGAGTAGCAAAATAACAAACTGTCAAAATCGATAACCATTAAATTAGGTTGTGGAAAATCCGTCGGTTAATCCTGCCATGTTGAAAATTATTATACCAGCCAAAAGATTTGACGAGCAAAACCAAATCAAGATGACACGGAAAACAAGTTCCAGGAAAAGAAAACTGTATTTACAACAGAAGAAACACAGAACTAGCAAGTACATGCATAAGACAACCTGTGATTCTGCCAACGGTAAGCTGCGGATCACATGGACATCACCATACTGATTCACGCTCTTCTACCTATTTACATCACCGTTCAAAGCACCGTAACGATTCACATGGACATCACCGAGATCGCCTGCCCGGCGCGGCGCAGAGGTGACGGCGGCGAAACCCGCCGGGCCGGCTCGCGGAAATCGACGACCACCGCAGGCCTGGTCTCCAGCAGCCGCAGCCGGTGGAGGAGCTCCCTGGCCTTCTCGTCCTCCTGCTTGATCTTCCTGACTTGGCTGTGCACCAGCGCCGCTTCTTGCTCCTCCTTGGAGCTGGAGACCCTCCTTGCGCCTTGCTCCATCTCCATGGGAGCAATCGACGCCGGTCTTGTCATGCTTTGCTTGTTTACTTCCGAACCATCTACCGGGCAGTGCCACAATATATATACAGAGAGTCGAGGGAGGACCTGGTTTGCATGTGTGGGTTTTTAAATTTCCTAGGAAGGAAATAGGTGGTGGGTGAGAAATGTGAAATGGTTTTGAACTGTTGGGGACAGGCACTTTTCAACTACTACATGCCGGGAAAGAAACATCGAGGGCTAACCATCTTCAATATATATGGTCCAGAAGGAACTTTATTTTGAGTGTTGTGTTCCACGGCAATGTTGCGAGTAGATATGGTTGAAATTTTCTTCGATTGGACAGAGACTCAGTGGTAAGTAGTAGCTCGTAGGCTCTTAGCATAGTCGTGCAAGAATTATTACTTTTCAGATAAAGCGTTTTTAATCAAAGGAAATCTACAGGTACAACTACTTCTTGACGGGGAAAACGTACCACACCATCGTCAGTAAAATATGACTACCACCAAAGAATTTGCATCAGCTGCTAACGGCGAGTCATGCGCGGGATATAATTTAAAATAGGACGTGCCAGAAGAGATCACAAACAGGATTTTGCATTAGCACGCTTAGCAACTCCAAATGGTAAATCACCCATAAAAAAAGTTTTGGAACAGGACAAACATAGCCCTGTTGCTGAGTCCCTTTCGACGGATGCGTGGAAGAAACGGCCAAGTGTTGGTACAATAAGCAATGTTCCACATGAATATATTTGAATCAAGACATGCGTTCCGCCTCTGAAAGCATGTGACAAGAATATCTCGACGGAACACAGAATATTTCAAGTAATTTGACAAGAAACATTATCTCAATTATTATTTCTCCCACTTGACCTCTTCCGGTAAACATGTGACATGTGAGCTCATCTACGTGAGGTGAAATTCAGAAAGAAACCTCACACACGCGTTTTCAGTTTTTAACCACCAAGTGAGAATACCGGAAAACTTTAGCATATGTACTTGCCAAGGCCGGTGACGTGACATATGTATTATATAAACCTCAAAGGTTTCAGGATCATACTCAGTCTGATGGTAAGATGCTGAATTGGCAAGAAGGTTTCGAAGATCATACTCAGTAAGTAAATCATTTATCCATGCATGTTGCAATTGTCTTATTTCTTTTTAAATTTAGAGTGCAATTGACTTTTGATGTTGAAATTTCACAAGGTTATATAATATCAATCCTGCATGTCTATTTTTTTTCCAGGGCCTTGTACATATGGTTTTTTAGTAACCTGGATACATGACTTTGTTCCGAGGGGAATATAAAAACATACATACAACGTCATTTCGACGGAATTTGTATGAAGACGCTAGCAGATTTCCACCCTATATTTGCCGGCGTCGACATACGTCGGCTTTAACAATGTCTTGTACAATAGTGTGTAAAAAGGACATTTTTGGATGGAAGGATTCTCTCGTACGTACGTATGGGTTAGCCTCCAACCTTTCACCTAATTCTCGGATAAGGCCACTCCACCGGCTGCAGGCTGCAGCTCGCTAGATGGAAGCGGCAAAGCAACATCAACTATTACTTAGCCTTCAAAGGAGAAGAAAGATAACATATTTACTGGTACTTTGGCAGCATATGCTTCTGGCGATTGGTACAACCATCTATTTTCTCGCAACTACCGGTTTTGAAATTGACAAACTGATTGTTTCTTTCAGTTCAGTTGGCTGTGTGATCAAGTCATGTGTCGTTGCGAGTGGTGAAGGCAACAATCGATGGTACTGTATTGTGTGTGCTGTATGTGCAGTTAAATTACGTAGTCTTTTAGGCCTATGTGTATGCAGCTAAATCACGGCAAGGACGCAAGAGATATGCCACTTGAGGTGAAAACTATTGACACTACTAAGGAAAACGAGTGCAACGCCGAGTCTTACGCAATAAGTTTGCCCACCTTTTGTTCTTCTAGAGGAAATTAAAAAGGAGGCTAGGCTAGCCTTTGGGTCACAGAGGGTGTCGAACGATTGAGTGAAATTGTGCCTGTTGAGTGAACTTGTTTGTAACATTCTCTTACTTTACATCGAACAAACTCCTGGCCTTGTTAGGTAGAAGTGTCTTACCGGGTTTTTTAGTGTGTTTTC
>NC_061508.1:153386201-153421081 GCF_022539505.1 Lolium rigidum
CAAGGGGATTGGGTGAAAACACCCGTGTCACCCAAAACAATCTGTTACACTGCAATCCTCTTGCTCATCGATACTCTCCATTATTTTTCTGTTTGGAAGGCAGGGATTATTCTACAGCCACAAAATTAATTTTCACAGCAACGGCAAGGATGATCATAGTAATTTGAATAAAGAATCAATTTTTACACTCTGGTCGCAAGCACCAGCACTTAAACATTCTCACAGGTTTCAACTTCCATTGTTACACATACCGCAGATCAATACTTAAACATACACCAATGCAAATTTAATCCAGTTATACATGACAACTATGCCTTTTCAGAACATTATCATCACAGGTCCAAACAAATGTATATTTAGCATAACATAGAAACAAAAATGAAGGTGTCTAGTGCGGCTATTCTCTTCTAGACCTGCTCAAGAAAATGTTAAAGTAGGAATATGCAATTGAAAGTGTTGCTTTTCGCTAAAACAAACAACACAAGGATTTTGATTCATTGTTTGACTATATATCATGGGTGTGGAATTGCATGCACTAGCCAGTTTAACCAAAAGACCGATCTGATGAAGGAGAACTAGATAATTATATTCAACACCTCCCCTCACGTCTAAGCCGACGGGCCTTTTTTTGGTCTCGCACGGGCTTTAAACGTGTATCCTTCGATTTCTTTTTTAGGGAGGCTGCAAATATTTATTTTAAATACCACGTTAGCTAGGATTTGAACCCAGGACCTTGTAGTTCTGATACCATGTAGAAATTATAGAACCCTAATATTTTGTTTCATTGTTTATTTCGGTGACAGATATATATATATAGAAGATTGCTACACTAGCCAATTGAACCAAAAGTTCAAACTAATAGAAAGAGACTAGGCAGTGTATTAATATTTAAAACTCCCGATCACATCTAGGCTATTTTAGTTCTTAGCGTGGGTTCGGTGCAGGCCACAAAATCTTTTTATCTTTTGTTTTTAATACTGCGCGAGCAGGGTCTTGAACTTGAGACCTCTTGGCTCTGATACCATGAGAGATTGCTGCACTAGCAATTGAACCAAAACTTCAAACTGATAGAGGAGGGCTAGACAATTATATTCAACAATGGAAACTGCTACATGTACTACCATGAAACATTATATGGTCATTGCAGATGCTTGTAAACTCAGATTTAAAAATGAATGACTTCAACCTGTGGGAGGCAGGCAGCAGCCGCGGCTAGCACGTGGAGGTGCACTTCGACGGTGAAGGCCGAATGTACCCTGCGGTCGGCTGGGAGCAGTTTTCCCGTGCGCACGGCCTGCAGCAAGGCCACTTCTTGGAGTGCATAGATGGCTGGAGGGCGGCGAGCTCACCATCAAGGTGTTCGACGACACTGATGAGGAATAGGCCGTGAATGACGTTGCAAGTAGTACTCCCTCCGTCCCACGAAACATGTCGGAGATTTGTCTAAATTCAAATATATCTAAACACTAAGTAGTAGCTATATACATATAAATTTTGATAAATCTCAGACATGTTTCATAGGATAAAGGGAGTAGTTTTTTTAGGGTCCTTTAAAATTGGGATAAATGCTTTTCTCATTCAGGCGGTGAAGGAAAGGTTTAAATTTGATTGTAACCAAAACTCCGTGACTTAAGTATGATTTGAAGGAAAATTGATAAGTATTTGAGCCATGAGGCCGGTGGAGATGCTCTAAAGCTGATTCATATGTAGTAGTACTTGCTTTCACCATTTGCCGGTGGAGAGTTGGCTTGTCTGGTAGCATCAACATTTTCCCAATTACATTGAGCTTCTCCCTGGATCTAAGAAATTGTAGGCAACGAAATACACCGAAATACAATGGGGTCCAAATATCAGCTCAAGATTGAGAATGAACTCACATCCGTCCATTGAATAACATTACTACTAGGACCGAGATAACTACTACTAAAACTGCCCACGTGAATCTACTTTTCTCCTCTCCCTTCACGTGAAGTTCATGTTTTAGATTTTATCATCTCCGCCCCTAATTTAGGCTCCGCCCCTAAGGGAATGAAGGTATTGATTATCACATTTGACAAGTAAACAATAAAAATGATGCAATAATTTTGGTGTTTTGGGTATATAGTTTACAATAAAATAAAGAACTGAAAGTAAATAGAAATATGTAAATGCTCTCAGTGATAGAAATCCCAATCCTATATGTAGCAAGAGGATAAGCTCAAGAGTGTGTATAATTATATGTGACAAGTGTTCCCGAGGGTGGCATAGATTTACTAGCATTTATATTTCTATACAACATGGTGAATATCTTGTAAAGTTTCATTCCCTTAGGGGCGGAGCCTAAATTAGGTGTAGCCATAGATATGAGAAAGCACACCCCTTATGTTGGGTCCTAGAACCATTTTCATGAGCAAGTATAGAAATCCTTAAGACATGAATGCCCACCATAGCAATTAGTTCATGTGTGTTTGACATAAACCCCTCTAATACAACTCAAAGTATTGAAAAACGATTTTTTGTTATTCCGTCTCTTTCAACCCTCATCATTACATTAAAGTGCATCCTTATGAGCCCATATAGGTGAAGTAACAGTCGACGTTCACATAAAACCATCATCAAACAACATAAAAGATAAAAACTTGACTAAATACTCATTGCACATCATATAGAATCATAGCTAGATCATCCTATGCTCTCAGGAACATGGGGAACTACTCACAAGTGCCAAACATGGTGTGGATAAGAGGCATAATGGTTACAACACAATCTGACATTATAATCTCTCCACCAAATAAAGAAAAGATGCCAATCACAATCATGCAATATCACTTAAAGCAATATCCATGGTTCAACTTATCACAAACTATGAGGGGAATGGAGGTGATCTCGGAGATGGTGATGATGATGGTGTTGATGAAGATGTTGATGGAGAAGCCTCCCCTACGTCAAGGAGGAGTGGTGGTGACGATGGTGTCGATTTCCCCTTCACCGGAGGCTCTGGTGCGACAAGATTTGCCCTCTCCCGGAGTAGGAGAGGACTTTCCGATCCACCGCCTCAATAAATCTCGGGAAAAATATGGCTTAGGTTTTCTGGCGAGATGGAGACGTCTGTAAAAAGGGGGAGCCGAGGCGATGCTCGAGGCCCAAATGAGAATGGATGGCGCGCCCACCCAGGTAGGGCGCGCCACTTGGGCTCATTTGGCCCTCGTGGCGCCCCTCAAGTGCTTCTTTGACCCACGGTCCTTCTCTTTGTGAAAACTGATCAGTTATTTTTGCTTTGATTTTTAGGTGTTCAGATGGTCCCTAAAACAACAAAATAAGAAAAAAGAGGTTTTCTGCCTCCCAGAAATTAAATATCAATTTGCGAGACTTTGTAAGAAAGTCCTGCAAATCAACTAAAAATACATAAATAATGATGAATCATGGCAAATATCATTTAGAACTAATCATATGAGTTGCTATATTGATGATGTAAAATGCACGTATCAACCCACTACGACCAGACAATGAGGACTATTCCGCACCTACAATATCGAGGAAATTACAGGGAACCGAATCGATTAGGGTGGGCGGGGCAGAAGCGGAGGTCTTATCAAGCAATACTAGCAATTGGCGTGACCGTTCGTCAGGCTACGATGGCGGAACAAATCTCGGTCATCGTGGGCAGCGGATCTGCGTGCAGCGGAGCTGCCTGCGGTGTGTATTGTCTCGATGTACAAAGCGTGCAGACGAAACAAGTGCCGGAGCCGTGGTTGAGGTGCAGCGCCGCAGTCCGTCACGGAGCCGCTGATGGCTGCTCTGTCCGCGGGTGGGGTAGGAGCTTCTCGGGGCTGGGTGTTGTGTGCTACTCCCCAAACATTGACAGATGGGGTCATCTGCAAAGATAGCAGCCTCTATGTGGATTGCATAAATGGAAAGGCATTCGATGGTAAGCATACAAACTAAATGGGCAAGTGAAAGTGGTTTTAAGTTGATTTTAGGATGAACAACAATTCGAGAGGAATCCGGAATATCCATCAAAATAACAAAAGTGAGAGTGTTTATATACAGTTGGTGTGCTGATATCAGTTAGATCTTGTACTATGCTGTATATCTTGTGAATAGAGAAGCTTGTTAAATCGAATTGTTGGATCGAAATACAAGCATAGGGATATGCTAGTTATCCTAGAGTTTTTTGGCTGTGTAAAGCCGATCGCTGACATCCCCTCGAAGCATATATATATCTATCCCCACGCGGGCATCTTCCTATTCCTTGTCGAAGAACACGGACACGGACACGGAGCAGCAGAGCCACCGGCAGCTTGAACCGTAGCGGTGCTCATCCAGGCAACCGTAGAGGCCATTACCGCGCAGAAGCAGCACGGCGAGGCCAAGCGTCTGCGGCGGTAGAGCGATCTGCCAAAGGAGAAGACTAAAGTCCCAATTCTCAGACCTTCCGGAGGTGTGGAGCTTAGCCTTAGTTCCTTTTCCTCGCCTCCGCGTTGGTGTTGGGTGTGAATGAAATCAGAGTTTTCGGGGTTCCTGGATGAGCCTGAAATTTTACTTGTGCAGGACATACAGTGCAAGGTTCTGTCAGAGTTGCCGCTCAGGAGGCTACGACCTACTAGGACCAGTAGTTCCTAGACTGAGATTCGACGACGGAAAGGAGGTTGGATGACGTTGCTCTCGCGACTCCTCGGCGACTCCACCACGAGTCCGACCCGAGGTCCTGTTCATGGCGGGATCCCCTCGATCCGCGTCCATGGCGGGCCAGGGGCGCGGCGTATCCCTCTCCACGCGTCGCGCGAGAGCCTGCCCTTGCCACTTGCCTTCCCCCAAACTCCACAGTCACTCACACCGAGCTCGCCGCCCTTAGCTAGGTTCGTACCGAAATCCAAGGCGAATCGAAGGCTGACGCTGGCTATCTGCACGGATGAGGACGGAGCGGAGGCGGGGGAGCGGTCGTGGTGGTGGCGGTCTGGTGCGGGAGGTGTGGAAGGGGAGATGGGAGCTTGCGAAGGCGTTGCGAGTGAGGAAGCTGGATCGGCAATGGCGGGGTCGAGGTCGGCGCTCAGGGATTCAGCGGAGGACCGATCTGCTTCACCTGGGAGCAGCGGCTTCAGCTTCTGCGTGGGCTCGTTTGGGCCAATCACCGTTGGTCCCGAGCTTACCTACCTCGGAGCGGCAGCGGAGTCCGAGGGGACAGGTGGAGCCGGAGAACGAGTTCGTCTTCGGAGCGGTAATGGCGCTCCAGGCGCCAGTTCAGGGGCGGAAGCCTGGTCCGAGAGCTGTGCAGGTGCAGGAGGTCTTCCAGCGAGATCTAGAGCTGCAGGACACCGCTCAGAGTCTGCGAACAGAGGTGAAGGAGAGGTCGGAACAGAGCTTAGAGGTGAGCGATCAGCATTCTCTGTTCGTTTTGGCGAGGGAGAAAGCTTTTGCGCTGCTTCCTCCGAGGTGGAACAGGAGGCCATTTCCGCTGGGGCTTGCTGTACCGGAGCTGAAGGCGGCGGTGGCTTTGATGATTCTGCGGCAACACAATCGGTTGCTGAGCAAGACGCCAGAGGTGATAGAAAGTACAGAGACTTGATTGGAGCAGCTGTGCTTGGTTTTGGCGGGAGCGGAAAGGAGAAGGAGGGGTTGGTGGGTTCCAGGAGCTCGCCCATGGCGTCGTGGACCAGGTCAAAAGGTCGTGGAGACCATGTGCCGGGTGTAGACATGGAGGATAAGGAGCTAGAAGCGCTTTTCGGACAGCTGTGGGATATTCCCAAGCATCTAGCCAACCCCCCCACCAGAGTGGCTCCATATATAAGCCCACCACGCTCTAGGGTTCGGAGTTCCCCTCCTCCGCCGCCATTACCACCAGAGAGACCAAGCTTATGCTACCTGGGGGTTGAAGAGGTTGATTTTATTGATGCAGGAGTCCGAGGTGGTGATCATGGCTGACCGAGGGCGTGGAGGAAGAAACGAGAGGAAGGGGATGCGGGAGGGGGAGAGGTGACAATTGGAATCGACAGCAATTCAACAGCAATCAATTCCAGCAGGGTCCTCAGCAACAACAGCAGCCCTTTCAGCAGAATCAAGGTCCATATCCTCAATTCCCTCCTCAGTCTTATGGATTTGTTCCTGGTGGCCTACCTCCTCCCTGGGCTTTTCAAGGTCCATACCCCCAGTTCAACCCTCAACAGTTTGGATTTCAGTCCAATCAATGGATTGCTCCAAATGCTGAAGAAAATCCACAGAGTTCTCAAGGTCCTGTGGAAGAAAATGGTGCTAAAGCTAAGAGTGGGATGGCAAAACAGATGCAGAAGAAGAAGAATGGTGGAGGAGGTGAAGTTCAGGTGATTCCAAATCAGATGTCTTATGTAGATACTATCTGTCTTGGGTGTGGTGAGCCTGGACACTTCAAGCAATCTTGTGACAAGAAAGCCTTTTGCTTCATTTGCAAGGCTACTAATCATGGTGTGGAAGGTTTGCCCTGTCAACAAAAGGCCTCCTCAGGTGGCCAAATACATAGGGAGTGCAGCTAATGGCTTAGGTTTCTTCCATATTGAGATTCCTGAGGTAGTTGCAAACCCTGTGACTACCACTAAGAATTGTGGGCTGGTGCTGATAGAAGAGGGGAATATATCTAAAGCTGAGCTAGCCAAGGAGTTTGCAGGGATCTATAGGACAAACTGGCCATGGCGGATCAGAGAACTTACCCAATGGTCATACCTGGTGAAGTTCCCTCCTCATCTTCCGGTGGACCGGGTGATTGGGTACCCTAGGTTTGGACCGACAAAGCACTGGAGTGTGGGTCAAAGTTGAGGCTTGGGATGATGATCCAGACCCTGTGGCAGTGATGCAGGTGACATGGATGAAGATACATGGCCTGCAGCCTCCATGGTGTGAGTGGAACATAATAGCTCAAGCTGTATCTGTGTGTGGTATCCTTGAAGAAGTTGACTGGATGAGTGTGTTCAAGGATTGTGCTGAGGTGGTCAGGGTGAAGATAAAGTGCAGGGATGTTACCAAGATTCCTGCTGCGAGGCTCTTTCATTTCCAAGGGAAATTCCATCGATTCTTTGTTTGAGGCTGAGGGTGAACCTACTACTGGGGTAGCAGATGATCCACCTGCCCCACCACCACCTCCACCTTCTGATGGGAATGATGAGCATGAAAATGAGGAGCAGAACAGTGAAAGAAAGGATGGGATGGATACGGACGGAGGCGATCTTTGCGGGGAACTCTACAAATTACGTGGTGGTGAATCCTAATGCTGCTAGTTACGGTTACGTAGGAAGGAGGCTGGTTACTGATGGTGTAGAGGTAAAAGAATATGTCAGTGGAGAAGAAGTGTATGATCTGCTGCTCAAGAATGGTGAGGTAGATGAGGAAGGAAGATTCATCTGGAGGAGTGGGCCTAGCAAAATTGATGAGGTGGTGAGTGAAGAGATACACAATTTCCTTTTGGAAGATCAGGGAAGCTTAACTTGCAACAGTGGGATTGATTTAGGCAGTGGAGAGGTGAATGAAGGCTTGGAGTTTACTCTTCCAGAGGATATTATGCCTAGCTTTGAGAAGCCTGATACAATAGGAGTGGTGGATACTGACCAACAGAGGAATACAAGGAAGAAGAAAGTCGGGGTCTGTTCGGGCTACAAGACAGAGTTCCGGGGTGGATAGGTCAATGAATGTGATGAAGAAGGCTATTGAGTACAAGAAGAAGAATAACCTAGAAGAGCCAAACAAAAAGATGAAAGGTATAATGCATTCTAATGCTTTTCAGTCCTTAGATGATGATTATCTTGAATCTCTAGCTAGAAATGTAGGTGTTGATATATCTGCTGTTAGTGGTAGTTGTGAAAAAGAGGAGGTTCAAGCTGATCAGTCTAGGTGTCCAGTGAGTAATGTGTTGCATAATAGGAATGTGGTTATAGATATGGAGATCCCTAGGGAGAATAATACTCATGGGTCTCCCCAGTCTAGGTGTCCAGTGAGCAAGGTGGTTCATAATAGGAATGTGGTAGTAGATTTTGAGATCCCTAGTGAGAATAATACTCATGGGTCTCCTTTAGCTTCCATTGATAAGGTAGATTTAGAGATCATGAATGAAAAAAGTGGAAATGGTTCTTCTCTAGTTTCTAGGGTGTGTAGAGGTGTAACAACTCCTGTTGCTTGTAATAGGCAAGAGGTAGATGATTATGAGGACGAAGGTGAAAAATGGATAGAGGTCATTAGGAAATCACGGGGCAAGCACCCTAGGAAGAGAGGGCAATGTTAATTTCCTTTTTTAATATTAGAGGGATTACTGCCCCTGGTAGGAAGAAATGTCTGGAGGACACTGTCATACCCCTGAAAGTTGATTACATTGGCTTTCAGGAAACAAAAAAGGAAAAGTTCTCTAGATCTTTCTTGAAAAACCTTCTAGGAAATAGAAATTTTGAGTGGAATTTCAGTCCTGCAGTTGGTTCAGCTGGTGGGATCTTAGTTGGGGTTAATAGTGATGTCTTTGAGATAATTTCTTGGGACATTAGAACCTTTTACTGTGAACACGGTTGTTAGGGTTAAAAGTACTTGGTGTGGTAATTAGGCTTACTACGAGTATATGGCTCTCCTTATGAAGAGGGTAAAGATGCTTTTATTTCGAGTTGCATGAGTTGTGTTTGGGTTGGGATGGGCCTGCTATGATTGGAGGTGACTTCAATTTGGTTAGGTCACAGTGTGATAAAAGTAATGGAGTGATAGATTTTAAATGGGCTGATAAATTCAATGCTTGGATTGATTTGTGGGCCTTAGTGGAGATTGGTTTAGCTGGTAGATCCTTTACTTGGAGTAATAACCAAAGTAATAGAATTATGAGTAGAATTGATAGGATTTTTTGTACTACTAGTTTTGAGACTTTGTTTCCTTTAGGAAATGCAAGAGCTCTACCTAGATTGGGTAGTGATCACACTCCCATTCTACGGGATTCAGGGAAAGTGTGGTGCCTAGGAAGAGTAGCTTTAAATTTGAGAAATGGTGGAGCACTAGAGTAGATTTTAGAGAGGTGGTTGTTAAAGCTTGGTCTACCCAGGTTTTTAGTAATAATCCTTTGGATATTTGGCAATCTAAGGTTAGGTGCTTTAGGTGTTCTGCTAAAGGGTGGAGTGCAAATATTGATGCTTGAAATTAGGAAGAAAAAGAAAAACCTTATGGAGGAATATGATATACTAGATATTAAAGCTGAATCTCAAGAGTTGTCAGTTGGGGAAGCTGAAAGATTTAATCTAATCCTTGAAGAGCTAAGTTCTTTTTGGCTCATTGAGGAGATTAAAGCTAAGCAGCGTTCCAGAGATAAAGATATATGTGAAGGAGATAGGAACAACTTGCTTATTTTCATGCTTTAGCTAATCAAAGGAGAAGGAATAAAATGATTGCTTGTGCTAGATGGGCACTGATGGTCACATCACTTGAAACCAAAGATATGTTAGAAATAGCTAAACAATATTATAAGGATTTATTTGGTGCTTGAAGATAGACCTGACATTAGGCTGTTAGATAATTTTTTCCTTCTGAAGAAAAAGTAACTATAGAGGAAAATGAGATGTTAGGGAGTCGTTTTACTTTAGAGGAGGTGAAGGAGGCTGTTTTTGGTTCTTATGCTGATGGTGCACTGGACCTGATGGCTTATCCTTTTCTTTTACCGGAAATCTTGGGATGTTATTGCACAAGATTTAATGAATTTATTTGATGCTTGGTTTGAAGATAAGTTGGATATCTTTAGACTAAATTTTGCTATGATTACTTTGATTCCAAAAGAAAATGATGCTAGGACTATGAGGAAGTTTAGGCCTATAAGTCTCTTGAATTGTAGTTTCAAGATTTTCACGTAAAGTCTTAACAAATAGATTGGCTAAAATCATAGGGAGGTTAATCTCTTATAATCAATCTGCTTTTATTAAGGGCGAGATATATTTTAGAGAGTGTGGTTACTGCACATGAAATTGTGCATGAGGTTCACAGGAGGAAGAAAGAGGGGTTTGTCTTTAAAATTGACTATGAAAAGGCATATGATAGGGTTAATCTAGATTTCCTTTATGAGATTTTGCATCTTAGGGGTTTTAGTCCTTTCTGGATTAGGTTGATTAAGCAGCTAACCTCTGGTGGATCAGTGGGTGTGAAAATTAATGAGGTTGAAAGTGATTTTTTCCTTACTGGTAAAGGCTTAAGACAGGGTGATCCTCTGTCTCCTGGTCTCTTTAATTTTGTGGTAGATGTGTTCTCAAAAATGCTCCTCAAAGGGGGCAATGAAGGTTTGGTTAGGGGCCTGTGTCCTGAATTTGTCCCTGGTGGAGTTGTCTGCTTGCAGTATGCTGATGATACTTTACTTTTCTTAGAGAAAAGTAATAGGATTGCAACTAATTTGAAGTGGATCTTAACTTGTTTTGAACAAATATCTGGTATGCGTATTAACTATCATAAGAGTGAGTTGATTCCTATTAATGTTGAGGTGGAGGAATGTACTTCTTTCCTGGAAACTTTTGGGTGTGTTTTGGGATCTTTCCCAATTAAGTACTTAGGAATTCCTTTGCACTATGACAAGTTAAAAAGGGAGGATTTACAACCTTTAATTGATTCTCTCTTGAGTAGATTAGGCTGGTTGGAGGGGAAAGCTTGTTGTCCTCTGCTGACCAAAAGGGAACTAGTTAGATCAGTACTAGCTAGTATTCCTATTTATTTACTGTCTTTCTTTAAGTTCCCTAAATGGGCTCTAAAATTAATCAACACTCAATTGGCCAATTGTATGTGGAATGATGAGGAAGGAAATAATAAAATTCATTTAGCTAATTGGCGATCTGTGTGTATGAAAAAAGAGTTTGGTGGTATGGGTATTCCCAATCTGCAAGACTTAAACTTGTGCCTCCTAGGGTCTTGGATTAAAAGGTACATACAAGGGGAAGGAACTTTATGGAGGAAAATTATTGATAGCAAGTATAATACTAGGGACCCAAACATCCTCTGCTTGTCATGATGCTCACCCTTCTACCTTCCGGAAAGGGGTAATGGGAGGCTGCAGAGGCTGTTAGGTTTGGCTATAAGTGGAAAATAGGGAATGGTAGGAGTGTGAGGTTTTGGGAGGACATTTGGTTTGGTAATTCTAACCTAGCTACTCAATTTTGGGACATTTACTTTGTATGTAATCAGCAAACTAAAACTGTTAGAGATATTTGGGATGGTGCAAATTTGAGATGTGATTTTAGGAGAACCTTCTCGGATGAGATGATGTCTCAATGGCAAGAAGTGTTAGCTATTCTTGAGACTATAGTTTTTAGTGTAGATGAGGATCGAGTTGATCTGGTCCTATGAAACAAATGGGGTTTATTCTTCAAAGTCTATGTATGCTATAGTTAATTTTAGAGGTGTGACACCAATTTACTTACCTGCTGTTTGGGATCTGAAAATCCCTCCAAGAATCCAGATCTTTCTGTGGCTGTTGTCACAAAATAAAATCATGACTAGGGATAATCTGAGGAGGAGAGGTATTCCAAAACCTATGGAATGTTCTTTACGTAAAGAGTTTGAAAGTGTTCATCATCTCTTTTTTGATTGTCTTGTGGCAAAACAAGTATGGAGTCCGGTGGAGGAGGTGTTTAGATATAGGGGTGATAAATACTTGGATATAGCTAGTAGGTGGCTTTGTAATAAGAAGTTTTTGCGAGTTTAATTTCATTTCCTCTGCTTGTTCTTTGGGGAATTTGGAATTCTAGGAATAGTTTAGTGTTTAATAGACTTACTTGGTTGAATCTAAAACAGGTGTGGAGTGTGATCTTGTCATACCTAAGGAATTGGAAAGTTCCTTTCAAGGACCAGGTGTGGAAGGAGGTGGACTTGTTCATGGAGTTACTGATGAGAAGAATCAAAGCTCCACTGAGGCTGGCACAAACCTGAAGTGCTCCTCTTTCGACTGGATCACTTCCTGGGCTCCTGCTTCCAAGATGTCACATGGCGGGAGAGCTTCGCTTGACTTCCTGAAAGAACATCCAGAAGAGGATGCCTCGGTGCATGTGGTGCTGTGAGCAAGACACCAAGGAAAAAGAGCAGGAGTTTGCTGTTGTGTTGCAGTAGTTTGTGTTCTCCTTGCTGGTTTAGCTGTTTAATGCTGTGTAAGGAAACCTGGTTTGGTAGCTTTTGTGGGTGCGCTTTTGTATGCGCTGAGCTGGGTCTTGGTCAGTTCGGTCGCTCCTGGAGGAGGTGTTGTCGTCTGTTCTAAACTAAGTTGCTGTTTAGGCTACACAGTGTAGCAGGGTTTTGCTGGGTGCGTTTTATTTTCTGTAAGACTGATGACATTGGTTTCTTTTCGGTATGAAATGGAACCGGGGAGAATGTCTCCCTGTGAATCTAAAAAACGATGTGCGGCGGCAGGGCCAACGCCTTGTCAAAACAGTACACTCGGCAGTTCGTTCGGAAAGTCAAACCTGTCATGCAGAGAAACAGCGGCATGTTCGTGGAAGATTTCGAGGTCAAGTTCGAGTTTGACGGAGAGCTAGTTGTCCATCTGGACAGCTGGATTTAAGTTGCCCGCGGCCTCAGACGAAGAATCTAGCCGTTGATCAAGAGCTAGACGTTGATTCAATCTATGTTGGGCATATATTCAATCTATGTTGAGCTTCTGGACTGCGGAAAGCACGTCCTGTCTGCGGTGTTTGCAGCTTAGCTTCGTGTCCATCAAATTGCCGTTGCGTTTCAGTGGTCTCCCCAGTCTGAGGAAGCTCGATTTGCACCTGGTACATGTCACACCAAAGGATCTTCAGGATGTGTTGTCTAGCTGTTCTTGTCTTGAGACTTTGAGTATAGTTAGATGCCATCTGGATGATGAACTAAATGTGGATCTTCCATTGTCTTGTGTGAGGTAACCAAAATAACACTTGAATGCCACAAATCTCAAAATTTTCATGTATAGAGGGGCGTGGCTTTATCTTGATGACTTCACATGATGTGCACCTTTATGTTGGTGACTTCATATGATGTGCACCTTTATCTTGATGACTTCATAGCTCTTGAGCATGCTTTCACTGCATTTCCCACTGCACTTCCAACTGTTCAAATGCTGACCCTGAAAGCTATTGCACAACTAAAGGTTTGTTGTTTCATCTGTTTTATGTCATTATTTTTCGATAAATGGAATATATTAATATCGATATATACCAATTACAGCCAGCCTCTGCAACAACGCAATACCCTAATGATAGTACGGATGAACACCGCCAAAAAAGAAAAAGAAGTCCGCTATGATACTACCAAGACAACACCTGAAATCCAGGCTCTCCACAAGCAACGCCTCCAAGAAAGGAACAATGCACAAGCGTTGTCGTCGCCCGATCAAAAGATCTTAGGTTTTCACTCTAGAGATAGTCCCCGCTCTCAAAACAATACCTTCAACAAGACCATTGCTGGCACAACCAATTAAGGCCACACCTTGGATTTTCACCCTGAAAGGTAAAACTCTGAACTTCACCTGTGCTGTTGTCCCCACTTGCATACTGCTGTTACGAGACCCAGAATACCAAGCAAATCGCTCAACAACACCACGACTCGATCCTCCGATGCTAGTCCTCCAAACCGGCCTTCAAGAAATTCTCCGTCTCTGATACACCATGGATGAGAATGTCATCTGCTGGCAACACAGAACAGCGCGTCACTCCCCCCCAAGACCAAACGGTCGGAATAAAAGCATGGGTGCGCACGACCGAATACCTCCCAAACCAGCAAATTCCAGGCACGAGCACTGTAACATTTGCCAGCGGAGCTTTCCGGAACTCAACATTCAGCCAAATCCAGACGGACATGCATAAAGAAGATCTTCGTCTTGGCGCGAGAGAGTTCCTAGGACCACCACCTTTATTCATGCTGATTGAGCAGCCCCCACGCGACCCGCCGGAAAGCTGCAAGCCGTCGCTCTAAACCCTACGAGCGACCCAGAGGGCAAGCCCAGCAGGGGAAAAGAGACGACAATGCAGGGTCGATCCTCCACCGAAACCGGCCCAACGTGCAATGAATATCAAGATCGGGGTGGGGGGCAGCTTGGGAGACATCCAGATCGACATTTGGGATCACCACCACCGCCACCCGCTAGCCCAACATCTTCACTCCATCCATGGCGCCGCCGAGAAGAGATTTTCGCCTCCACCCCGACCAGGGTTGCCGCCCTGGACGCTGCACGACGATGACCCGACCAGATCCGGTCTAGCGGCCATGGCGAGGATCCTCGGTGACCTCCACCCCCAACCACCTTCGGCGGATGGGTCCGCTGCCACCACGGCGAGGGCCGGCGGCAGCGGCGGTGAGAGGAGGGTGCGGCGAGATTGCCCTAGGGAGCGATCCGCGGGGGTACGGGGGAGTCTCGGACGGAGGCTGCTAGAGGTGAAACACAGGGAATCAACTTTTTTCGTTTTATGTCATTATTTAAGTTCTAATCTTACATCTTCCTTTTTTTGTAACCTTTAACTTCCTATCTTTCAGATGTCTGGGTTGTTAGAGAAACCCATCCAAGTTTTCTGAGCTGAAATACTTACATTTGGATTTAATGGTCATTCATGAAGATGCTGGCAACATTCTCTCGCTGGCCTCTAATCTGAAAGCTGTTCTTCTTCTTGTTGAGAAGCTTGAGCTGCATAAAAGTACCTCTCATGTTCATCTTACCAGCTTTGCTAGTAATTGTCATTTGTTTCATATGCATGTTGCATTCATCTTTAAGATTCTACTATCACCAAGATTCTGGATCTTGATCACCATCTATTTTGTGTTTTTTGTCCTTTGTAAAATCATACTCAGATCATTACACCAGGCTTAAGATAGTTTGGAAGAAATTGCACCAGCTTCAGTAATTAGGTTCTATTTGATTTGTTTACATAACTTGTGACATACTTAGAGAGGAAATGGATAATAAAAACTAAAGAGAGGCGTAAATTTAAACTTAAACCTCATGCTTTGAATTACGTAGATAACATGATGTAAGTTGGTTAGCTGAGACTTGCTGGTAGACAAAGTTTTTTTTTTGAACTGGACAAACCTTTGTTTACAAGTCATCAGTATCAATGCGATAGATATATCGATTGGTAAGTAAGATAATGAATCCGCTCATCATCATACTTCCCATATATATCTTCTGCATTTCAGTAGTTTCACCCTTCCTCATTATGGACATAAGCATATCAGAAGCCATCCATGGCGGCATGGCCAACATGAATTCCTGCTACACGCTTTGAAAAAATGCCTCTGTGCTCAAGGTTTTAACTCTGGATTCAGCTTGCAAATTCAATGTGGATCATCAAGGGCGAACATATTTCACAGAAATGGTTTGTAAATTGGCAGAAAGAGTATTATACCAACTAAAAGCTTTTTGTTCCCTAAATCTAAGTTGTTTAATCAACAGGCCGGTCGATTCGTGTACATGAAAATATTATCTAACTTGTATGGAATTTTTTGGCTTTGCCACACTAGTTTTAGCCTATTTTGCTTTTGTCACTCTAAGTTTTGATATTTTGCTTTTGCCCTGCCAGTTCATGGTAATACATCAGTTTAGCCCTAAGTGGGACAAAAACAAAATGTCAAATTTAGTGTGGCAAAAAAGGGCAAAAAAACAGTGTGGCGAAAACAAAAATTTCCCAACCTTTTCTCCCTCTGTGAGCAATAGAAAGTCATGTACAATCTTGAGGTTGGGTTTAAAGAATTTTCAGCTGGTTTTGTGAAATGTTTCCACTTTGTAGTGATTGTGCACTGCCACATACTAATTCAAACAAACATCAAATTAACCGTTACAATGTGATGCCGGCAGTTGCAACTGTAGGCCCGTGGAGATATAATGGACTAGCATTAAAAACAAATTAACTGAAAGGTGAAAACAAGGTCTTCTTTCCAAATTCAAATTTTTAGATTCAGCAACAATCAGCTAACATCAACATAGGGATAAAATTGATCTTGCATCTCATAGAAGAGATAAATTAAGAACGGATATGACTTGCAGCACTCACCATTTCACTAGAAGCATTCTACCATGGTGATAACAAAACATCGAGACCAGCACACAAGCAAGTCCAATAAAGATTCAGTAGGATCACAAATCCAATTTTAGCCAGTAAAGAACTGAAATCATGAACACTAAGGTGCAAGCATGGCAATCAACTCCTTCAAGACAGAAGGGCAGCTCCTGATCAGATGATCAAATCCATCAGTGGCTGCGACAGCCTTCAGGTTTCCCGGAGCACCCAGAAAACCGTAGCATGCCTTCTTCAACCCATCACAACTGTGGCGCTCGGCTAGTGCCAGGATGGTCGTCGTGGTGTTCACGTTGATGAGCCCGCACAATTTATCTTCACACATTAGCTTGAGCCGCTGGAGATCATACCTATCCGCCGCCACGAGCAAGTGCTGCCACATCACATCTTCATAGTCTTCCTTGTCTATCTCTGGCTCTGAATCAGTGTAAATGAATGTAAGCATTACCCTGAAAGCTCGAGCCTCCATGTTCTCTACATGCACGACACCAGCAGTCACCAAACTGCCCTCCTTCATCGGGCCAAAAAGCTCGGCCTTGAAAACTCTTGACCGGGCCGCCAGGACACACCGGTGAGCAGTGAACGTCTCGCCGCCAACATTGAAGGTCACGTCAGTGCCTTCCTTGGCCATGAGGAGATCAGCGAAGTGACGTTGCATGTCTGGTGGCGGCACCGTGACAAATGATGAAGCGGTGCCCTTGTCAACGTCCTTGATGACGACGACATCGCACCTGATGGTGAAACAATCATCCTTGAGATGCTCTGAATTCTCCAGGACATCCTTCTTTATAAATTCGGAGGTGCGCCTACCATTATCTTTGACAGAGAAGTCATATGTGTTGAGCTTGCGAATGTGCGATGGCTCCTGCTTGTCGGCCTGGTCAATGAAACTGAACTGGTACTTGGCCTTTACGGGCATCGCAACATTCTGAGCAAGGATGAGAGAAGCGGAGATGAAGTCGGCTTTGCCCCACAAGCCGTTTGGGTAGTACCGGAGAAGCCAGAGATACCCTCCGACTCTGAAAGTGCGAGACCTGATGAAATTGCCGTTGAGGACGTCTTTGGTGCGCGAGTATCCTTCAACCACAAGCAGGTGGTATCCACTGGAAGAGCCGGCGTCGTTGTTTCCCGACGCGAAAGGCCATAGCTGGTCGTCTTGGATGAGGGATACGCCTGCGAATGACATGGCGAGATGGACGGACCAGCAGGTGAGAAATGGGCTGGGACGGAGGTGGAAATGGACGGGGGACGGAGATGGCGCTGGACTTGGATGGAGGCGGCGCTGAACGGGGAAGGGAAGGGAGGCGGCGCTTGACGGGTGAGACGAGCGGCACCCGACGGGAGGCGGCGCTGGACGGGGTGAGACGGGCGGCGCTGGATGGAGACGGCCTGTTTTCCAGATGCTGGGCCCAGTTCACGTCGGGAAAGCCCATATTTGGCGCTCAAGGACCCAGCACATACATCAATTGGTTAGAGCATCCTAGCAGTTGGGCTCCCAAGACCGAAATTCGGCGATATTTAGCGCCGAATGAATGTATTTTTTTAGTCTGAGGAGGCCCATTTTCCCAGCGGCGAGCCCATAGTCGCCTGCTGATGCTCACCCACCGCGTGCATAGCGATGGTGCAGTCGCCAGGAAGGGGAACCGTCGAAGTGGCCTCGATGCATTGAACCGCCGTAATGGTCCGCGAAGTGGTCTGGGGAGCCCAAACGCCTCGTCGGGAATGGTCGAAGTGGCCTCGACGCGAGAACCACCCCCGTAATGGAGCACGAACTCCGCAGAAGAGCAACCACCACTCTCTTCGTTGATAGACGTACATATATGGTTTCCGACGGCCGACGCCATTCATCTCTTCTCTTCTCACCATCCTTTGTCACCATGAGCGATCTCTCTTGCCATCGGACACCGACAGCGAGGGGAAATCGCCTGGATGGCACCATTGGTGGGACCGAGCTGCATCGTCCAGCAGCGATGATTCCCCACCGCCGGCCAGCGAGGAGGAATGGGACGACGAGGAGGAGGAGGACGAAGAGGCCGAGGAGCAGGCCGAGGAAGAGGCTGAGGAGGAGGAGGAGGAGGAGGAGGAGGAGGAGGAGGATGAGGAGGAGGAGGAGGAAGAGGACGAAGAGGCTGAGGACGCGATGGCCCGGGCGAAGGCGAAGGCGAAGGCGCAGCCGGCGAGCACCTTCGACGACGAGGAGGACTCAACTTCCTCCGACACATCAAAGGACACCGGATCTTCGGAGGAGGTGACGAGCTGGAAGCGTCATTGCTAGGACGATGAGGCGGGGCCATCTAGGAAGAAGAAGTAGTTTAAGTTTGTTTTAAAGTTTTTATATGTAATTTTTATGTTTATTCGAAGTTTTATATGTAATTTTTCTATGTTGCACCACTTAGTTTGTTCAAAGCTTTCGTTCGACGAGGTTATTGCCGTAGAATTACAAATTTCCCCCCAAGCGCACGCGTGTCGTATATCGGGATGACAAGGGTATTGTCGTAGAACCCAGACCTTTGTCGCCGGCAGGTCGGGGCCACCAGAAGGTTCCCGCGCTTTTTGATGACTACGCACGCTTCTATTCCTGTAGACAGTGTTGGGCCTCCAAGAGCAGAGGTTTGTAGAACAGCAGCAAGTTTCCCTTAAGTGAATCACCCAAGGTTTATCGAACTCAGGGAGATAGAGGTCAAAGATATTCCTCTCAACCAACCCTGCAATTAAGATACAAGAAGTCTCTTGTGTCCCCAACACACCTAATACACTTGTCAGATGTATAGGTGCACTAGTTCGGCGAAGAGATAGTGAAATACACGTAATATGGATGGTTATAAGTAGTAATGGCAATCTGAAATAAAAATGGCAGCAAGCGAACATGTAACAGAACTTGTTGGAAACGGTGTTTCAATGCTTAGAAACAAGGCCTAGGGATCATACTTTCACTAGTGGACACTCTCAACAATGATCACATAACTGAATAAATAAATGCTACTTTTAAACACTCTCTTGTTGGATAACAAACATCATTCATTGTGTAGGGCTACAAAGCACACCTCAAGCCGGAGTAAACAAGCTCCACAACTTCATAAAGGAATCACACACGATGCGCACTCTTGTCACCATCACACCGTGGAGAGTGAATCCGGAGTTCATATTAAAGTAACCTCTAGTGTGCATAATAGACCGTTGCAATTTAGACCGAGTACTAACATAGCATACACACTTGTCAACAATAGCTATGAAAGGGGGAATAGATCACATCAATACTATCATAGTAATAGTTAACTTCATAATCTACAAGAGATTACAATCATAACCTACGCCAAGTACTACATGATGCACACACTGTCCTCTTTACATCATGGAGGAGAAATATACTACTTTAATAACATCACTAGAGTAGCACATAGATTAATAGTGATACAAAGCTCATGATCACATAAAGATCACACTATGGGAGAGAGAGAGATGAACCACATAGCTACCGGTAGAGCCCTCAGCCTCTGGGGAGAACTACTCCCTCCTCATCATGGGAGACAGCAACGGCGATGAAGATGGCGGTGGTGTCGATGGAGATGACTCCAGGGGCAATTCCCCGTCCCGGCGGCGTGCCGGAACAGAGATTCTGTCCCCCTAAACTTGTCTTCGCGATGGCGGCGGCTATGGAACTCTTCGTGGAATATCATCTATTGTCTTAGGGTTTTCACTTCTGGGAGAATATATAGGCGAAGGGGCGATGTCGGTGGAGTCCCGAGGGGCCCACCCCATAGGGCGGCGCGGCCAGGGGTGGGGCCGCGCCCCCCTATGGTGTGGCCGCCTCGTCGCCCCTCTTCGTCTCCTCTTCGGACTTCTAGAAGGCTCCGTGGAAAATAAGACCGTGAGCTTTTGTTTCGTCCAATTCCGAGAATATTTCCTGTGTAGGATTTACGAAACCAAAAACAGCGAGAAAACGAGAGCTGGCGCTTCGGCATCTTGTTAATAGGTTAGTACCGGAAAATGCATCAAAATGATATAAAGTGTATATAAAACATGTGAGTATTGTCATAAAACTAGCATGGAACATAAGAAATTATAGATACGTTTGAGACGTATCACTTTTCTCTCATCCGGAGTCCCCGAGCGCTCCCCGGGGACCCGGGGATGGCCTGGGTTCGCCGGACGGATGAAAGGCCTAATCCGGGGGAAAACGAGGAGCCAGGGGCGTGACTGGGCTGTTTTCGTCCAGCCGGATGAAAAAAAGGCATCCTGGGAGCCTTCCCGAGGAGACGGCTGGAGATGCTCTTAGTACTATCTCCAATGTTATTTCGCCTATCTACTGCAGTTTCTCCCTTCCTCACTATGGTCAAGAGTCTATCAGAAGCATCTATCAGAAGCCTTCCAGGATGTTAGCAACTATCTCAATTCTCAAAAATCTTCATGTCATGGGATTTATGGGGTCCACAAGCCAACTTGAATTCCTGCTACACGCCGTGGAAATGCACCCGCACTTGAGGTTTTAACTGTGGATCCATATTGCAAAATCGATGAGGATAATCAAGGAATACAGACATATTTCATAGAAGTGGTTTGTAGAGTTTGCTAAACACACATTCGTGAAAGAGTGTTTCCAATTACAAAGGTTTGTGTCCTTGCCTAGCTAAGACCCCTCGAGAACCAACAACCCCTATCTCCTCTTCTTTTTGTCCTCGCCGTTTACCCCCTTCTACATATTCTTGAGCTTGCTACCCGACGTGGTCTACTCCAAAAACTAGAGGAAGTGGCAACATCATTAGGAATTCACTCTAAAAGAAAGATTCTACCAGAAGCCTTCCAGGGTGTCGAGAACTATCTCAATTCTCAAAAATCTACATGTCATGGGATTTATGGGGTCCACAGGCCAACTTGAATTTCTGCTACACGCCGTGGAAAATGCACCCACACTCGAGGTTTTAACCGTGGATCCATATTGCAAAATCGATGACGATAATCAAGGAATACAAACATATTTCGTAGAAGTGGTTTGTAGAGTTCGCAAAACACAACTTCGTGAAGAGTGTTGCCATTTCCAAAAGAGCATGGTGGTTCCTATTAAATGTCACTACATTGACCTCGGTGATGTACTTAGTGGCTTATCGGTGATTCTATCTTCCTTCCCCATGAAGTGCTTAGGCTTACCACTTTCGGTGTGGAAGCTTAAGATGGTCGACTTCCAACCCCTTCATGACAAGATGGCCGGAAAACTAGTTATTTGGGATGGAAATAATATAAACGCGGCCGGTAAGGAGCTCTTTTCAAGTCCGTTCTCACCTCTCAAGCGATCTTCCAGCTCAACCCTTGAGAAATTCAGAGGGCGGCGTGTAGGACGACTAGGCTTGGAGGGTTGGGGATCCTCCACCTTGAGAAATTCGCAAGAGCTGTACATTTAAGGTGGCCTTGGTTTGAATGGAGAGACCCAAAGAAGCTTTGGGTGTGCGTGGAAACTCCTTGCAATGAGGTTGAAATGGACCTCTTCGATCCCGCCACCACTACCACTATCGTGAATGGGAAGATTGTGCCCTTTTGGGATTCTCCTTCGCTCCATGGTGTGAAGCCCAATGATGTTGCTCCTCTAATATATGAGGCGTCGATAAGGAAGAAATGGACCGTCAAGCAAGCAATGGCAAACAATGCTTGGATTTCAAAGAACAAGATGGACGCCAATTTCACTATCCCCCACATTCATGAATAATTCGGTTATGGGTCCTCCTCAACAACATTCATCTCAATAAAGAAAATGATGACACTATTATTTGAAACCTCACGGTTAGCGGGGACTACTCTACGACCTCGGCTTATAATGCCCAATTCTTTGGAAGCCACAGATACAAACATGAACAAGTTGGTATGGAAGGTTTGGGCATCTCCGAAGATGAAGTTCTTTGCTTGGCTAGTGATACATTGCAAACGTATCTATAATTTTTGATGCTCCATGTATGTTTTACACCAATTGCTATATGTTTTGTTTACACTTCGTGGCACTTTTATGCATTTTACGGAACTAACCTATTGACAAGATGCCACAGTGCCAGTTCACTGTTTTCTGTTGTTTTGTATTTCAGAAAAGTTGTACAGGGAATATTCTCGGAATTGGACGAAACAAAAGCCAAAGTTCCTATGTTTCCCAGAGCGAAGACGGAGTCCAGAGAAGAGACGGGGGAGGGCCACAGGGTGGCCAGACCATGCCTAGGCGTGGCCTAGCCCTGGCCCGCACCTAGGGGTGGTCTGGGGCCACCAGGACTCCACCGACCTCGCCCTTCCGTCTATATAAAGCTCTCGATGCAAAAACCCTAAATCAATCGGCCTCCATCCATGAAAAGTTTCGTAGCTCTGCCGCCATCGCAGACAAGATCCGGGGGACAGAAGTCTCTATTCCGGCACCCTGCCGGGACGGGGAATTGCCCCCGGAGCCATCTCCATTGACTCCACTGTCATCTTCATTGCCATTGCTGACTCCCATGATGAGGAGTGAGTAGTTCTCCCCCGGGGTTGAGGACTCTACCGGTAGCTATGTGGTTTATCTCTCTCTCTCCCATGGTGTGATCTTTATGTGATCATGAGCTTTGTAATATATATGTCGTTATGCTATTCAAGTGGATTTCACTTATGTGATCTCCGGAGGCTCCTTGTCCCACGTGTGTAAAGGTGATAGTGTGTGCACCGTGTGGGTCTCTTAGGCTTTATTTCACAGAATACTTGTTCACTGAATTATGATTTGAGTTGGATGTCTCTATGAAATTGTGGTGTGTTAGTACCTCCTATGAATGCTCAAAGTGATAGCGTGGGGTGTTCATTAGTACTTGGGAATACATCTTTAAAGTTTGCTTTTGTAGCCCTACGTGGTGAATTAGTGTTCGTTATCCAATCGGAGAGTAGTTCAGAGTAGCATAGTGTAGTGCTTATATTTATATTCCTTTATGATATCATTGTTGAGAGTGACCACTAGTGAAAGTATGATCCCTAGGCCTTGTTTCCAAACATCGAATCACCATTTATTTACTATTTACTGCATGTTTACTTGCTGCCATATTTATTTCAGATTGTTATTATCACTCATATTCATCCATATCACTTGCATTTTACTATCTCTTCGCCGAACTAGTGCACCTATACATCTGACAAGTGTATTAGGTGTGTTGGGGACACAAGATACTTCTTGTATCGTAATTGCATGGTTGCTTGAAGGGGATATCTTTGACCTCTACCTCCCTGAGTTCGATAAACCTTCGGTGATCCACTTAAGGGAAACTTGCTGCTGTTCTACACACCTCCTGCACTTGGAGGCCCAACACTGTCTACAAGAATAGAAGCGTGCCTAGACATCAAGCTCTTTTCTGGCGCTTTTGCCGGGGAGGTAAGGTAAAAGGTACTCGCATCCTTTGGCTACTAAGTTTTTTTAGTTGCTGGTGAGTACTCGAAGTTATTTCCTTTAGATTCTGCAATTATATCTTTTTGGTTCTTGTTTTTATTTTCACTAGTTAAGCTCAATGCAAAATAACAACAAAAATTAGAGAGCTTCATAGTGTTTATCTTGAGTTAGGACATGAGGTGTTTGGAGAGAAAATTAAAAAAACCTATGGAACTTTACTTGCATGCTACTAACAATATTATTAGTATGAATTCTTTGAACACCATTATTGCTAATGCTATGGAAAAGTCTAAGCTTGAGGAAGCTAGTTTTTATGAGAACGATCTTTTTAGTTCTCCAGCTTTTGAGGAGGAAATTTTCTATGATGATACTATGCCTCCAATATATGATGATTACAATGATGATTATGTTATTTTCAGTCCACCTACTATTGAGGAGAAAATTAATTGTGATTACAATATGCCTCCTATATTTGATGATTATAGTGATGAGAATAATAATGATAGCTATTTTGTTGAATTTGCTCCCACCACAATTAATAAGAATGACTATGCTTATGTGGGGAGTAATAATTATTTTATGCATGTGGCTCATGATAAGAATGTTTTATGTGATAGTTATATTATTGAGTTTATTCATGATGCTACTGAAATTTATTATGAGAGAGTAAAATATGGTTGTAGAAGTTTTCATGGTACTAAAACAGCTCTCTATATGCTGAAAATTTTGAAGTTGCACTTGTTTTGCTTTTCCATGCTTGTTACTATGTGCTTCTTTGATTTATTTTCTTACATTATTCCTATGCATAGGAAATGGGTTAGAATTAAATGTGTTTTATATTTGCTTCTTGATGCTCTCTTTTACTTCAATTCATATTTTTATGTGAGCATCTTCTCAAACTACTGCGTCTAGCTGAAAGGCGTTAAAGAAAAGCGCTTATGGGAGATAACCCATTGTTTTATTTATGCAATTTTTCTTTTATGTTGAGTCTTGGAAGTTTTTACCTCTGTAATAACCTCTCCTTATCATTTTTATTTCGTTTTTGTGCCAAGAATAGCCTCTAATAGGAAGAAAGTAGATTTGGGGAAGTTGCTATCCTGAAAACAGATTATGTGATGTTACCATAAAAATTCGTAAAAATAGCCAAGCGGAATTTTGAGCTGTCATTTTTTATGAATATGCCCCAGGTTATTCTCTAACTTTCGTTAGTTTACCACTTTTCGAGATGAGTAACAGAGGATTTTTCGGAAAAATCGATCTTTACCTACTGTTCTGTCTTGATAGATTTCTACACTATTTGCATTGGCCTCTCAAATCTCTTTCCTTTTAGTTATTTTGATTAAAGAGCTTTTTGAAGAGTTGTCACAGTAGCTAATGTTTTAATATATGTTTGATATATGTCAGAACTGAACCTAAGTGGATTTGTTTATATTGATTGTATTAATGCTGCTAATAGAAAATTGTGTGAAGTTTTGTATAAAGGAAGTTTTCAAGTGTAGGGAGAGAAGAATGATGTAATGAGATGAAGTATAGACAAAAGCTCAAGCTTGGGGATACCCCTGCACCCCAAGAAATATCCAAGAGGTAGAAGCGTCAAAGCTTGGGGATGCCTTGGGCATCCCCTCTTCATCAACAAAGCAACAGGTCATCTTTATGTGTGCTATATTTTTATTGCTTCATATGCTATGTGTTGTTCTTGGAGCGTATTTATTTTTGTTTTTGTTTTTTTGTTTTCTGTAGCATATGTATGCATCCTAGCATTCTTTTTTGGGAGAGAGACACGCTCCGTTTTTATTGCATAGAACACTCTAGTTTTCACTCTTATTGTTCTGTGGGTGTTCTAGTTTGCTAGTACCGCGTTTAGCTCTTGGCTTTCCATTCTTATTTTGTTCAGATCTCGTTAGCATTATTTATTTATGTATGATTATCTCTCTGGTCCATATTGATTTTCATCTCTGAGAGCTATTTCAAATAAGTTGATTGGTGTTGGATACGAGTAAAATATTTCATGACTATAGTGATGCAAAAAGGAGCTTGTCTAGACTATGGCATAGACTTTGGCATGTCATGTTGGATGTTATTCTTGTCATATGCTTAGTATTTATTGTTGTAGCATGACTTGTTTTAAATGGCTGAGAGTGCATAATGTATCATTGAAAGAATCGTGTGTTGTTTCCATCATAAAAGCATAATATTTCGGTATTCTCCTTTGATGCTTTATTGGGTTGACTTGGCGCATGCTTATATCATGTTATGACTATAACCAGTCAACTAAAGCCTCTATGATCTAGTTTTTGATTTGTAATATCACTTTATGCTTTGATTGATAATGTTTTGTCACTATGGATGATTATGTCCATTATTGCTCTCTTAGTTGGTCGCTTCTAGTCTTTGCTAGCTTTCACCTGTACTGAGTATGAGCTCTACTTGTGCATCCAACCACCAAAAACCAAAGTGCCAATTGTATCCACCATATCTACCTATACGTGGTATTTCACCGCCACCCAAAGTAAATTGCTTGTGTGCTACCTTTAAACCTTCAAAAATTTATCACCTATTTTTGTGTAATTTATAGCTCATGGGAAAGTAGTCTAAAAACTATTGTGGCAAGTACTATGTTTTATGCATTTTTAGTTTTTATAAGTTGCTTGTTGTGTGATAACCATGCTGTCATGGGGAACACCATCAATATGCCATTGTTGAATATCATGTGAAATACTATGCATGATCATCTTGTTTGAAGTAATGGAGATTTACCATGAGTTGCAAAGATTTAAGTATGCATATTGTTAGAGAGGGCCGCCAACTAAAGCCATGTTCACATGGTGGAAGTTTCAGCTGGGCAAAAGTCCAAATATATGTTGTCCTTGTTTTCCCGGTATGGATGTCCAAAAAGTTGAGATTCATCAAAATTGAGAAATCAAATGAGATTCATCTCCTAGGATCTTTGTATAGGAGGCAAGGAGGTACCCCTTTGTGACACTTGGTTAAAACATATGTATGTGATAAAAATCCATGGAAGTCCAAGCTAATTAGGACAAGGTGTGAGCACTATTAGTATATTATGCATGAGGCAAGCAAACTTATAGGAAGTAATTATGCATAAGCCATACTATTTATCACTACCATTGACATGAGTTGCATCTCTCAAAATAAATATTTTCAACACTCTTATTGCTTTCAAAATAAAAAGCTCTAGCACATGGGTAATCCATGCTTCCCTCTGCGAAGGGCCTTTCTTTTACTTTCATGTTGAGTCTTCATCTTCTACTTATGCACCGATTAAGAGAGCATAGTTGTCATTCTTAGTGCAATGTGCATAGTCCCAAAATTATTATTGACTGATTCATGATTATGCTATTGCTTGTTTTTAAATTACTTGTATCTAGTCACCCTCTGAACTTTGAAGGTGTCCTAGCATTTATGTTTTGCTACTTCATAAAGGACATGTTGAGTACCACTTTGTTATGTTTACTCTATGCTCATACAAACAGTTGCTTTCAATGCACTATTATTCATGATCCTGTGTTTGAGTTACTTCTCATGATATAACATAGTTGCTAAGTTCTATTGAATTATATCTATCATGCCTATGTTTAGAGTACTTTGATCCCAGCTCACAATGCTTTACATGCTTGATCAACATTGTGTTGGCTTCATGTCACTTCAAAAATTATTTTTTTATCACTTACCTACTCGAGGACGAGCAGGAGTTAAGCTTGGGGATGTTGATACGTTGCAAACATAACTATAACTTTTGATGCTCCAAGCTTGTTTTACACCAATTGCTATATGTTTTGTTTACACTTCGTGCCACTTTTATGCATTTTCCGGAACTAACCTATTGACAAGATGCCACAGTGCAAGTTCCATGTTTTCTGCTATTTTTGTATTTCAGAAAAGTTGTACAGGAAATATTCTCGAAATTGTACGAAACAAAAGCCAAAGTTCCTATTTTTTCCGGAGCGAAGATGAATTCCAGAGGAGAGACGGAGGGGGGCCACAGGGTGCCAGACCTACCCTAGGCGCGGCCTAGACCTGGCCCGCTCCTAGGGGTGGTCTGGGCCCACCTGGCCTCCACCGACCACGCTCTTCCGCCTATATAAATCTCCCGACGCAAAAAAACCCTAAATATGCCAGCCTCCACCCACGAAAAGTTCCGTAGCTCCGCCACCGTCGCAGACAAGATCCGGCGGACAGAAGTCTCTGTTCCGGCACCCTATCGGGACTGGGAATTGCCCCAGAGCCATCTCCAGCAACTCCACCGCCATCTTCATCGCCGTTGCTGACTCCCATGATGAGGAGTGAGTAGTTCTTCCCCGGGGCTGAGGGCTCTACCTGTAGTTATGTGGTCTATCTCTCTCTCACATGGTGTGATCTTTATGTGACCATGAGCTTTGTAATCTAGATATCGTTATGCTATTCAAGTGAACTTTAATTATGTGATCTCCGGAGACTCCTTGTCCCACGTGTGTAAAGGTGGAGTGTGTGCACCGTGTGGGTCTCTTAGGCTATATTCACAGAATACTTGTTCACTGAATTATGATTTGAGTTGCATGTCTCTATGAAATTGTGGTGTGTTAGTACTACCTATGAATGCTCAAAGTGCAGCGCGGGGTGTTCATTAGTACTTGGGAATACATTTTTAAGGTTTGCTTTTGCAGACCTACGAAGTGGATTAGTGTTCGTTATCCAGCCGGAGAGTCTTTCAGATTAGCATAGTGAAGTGCTTATATTTATTTTCCTTTATTATATCATTGTTGGGAGTGACCACTAGTGGAAGTATGATCCCTAGGTCTTGTTTCCAGGCATCGGATCAATGTTTATTTACTGTTTTACTGCATGTTTACTTGCTGTCATATTTATTTCAGATTGTTATTACCACTCATATTCATCCATATCACTTGCATTTTACTATCTCTTCACCGAACTAGTGCACCTATACATCGACAAGTGTATTGGGTGTGTTGGGGACACAAGAGACTTCTTGTATCGTAATTGCAGGGTTGCTTGAGAGGGATATCTTTGACCTCTACCTCCCCGAGTTCGATAAACCTTGGGTGATTCACTTAAGGGAAACTTGTTGCTGTTCTACAAACCTCTCCACTTGGAGGTCCAACACTGTCTACAAGAATAGAAGCGTGCGTAGACATCAATCTCCGCCGGTGGCAACCTACTGACTCTCTGTTTAAGTTTTTTTATCTCCATCACCTTCTCATTGTGGAAACCTCAGGGATCATATATATAGGGTTTTTTTAGTCAAACAAAGTCTGTGAACGCAAGATTGAGGCTGATTGGACGGTCGAGGGGGAAACTAGCCCTGGTGGCGCGCCCTAAGAGGGTGGGCGCGCCGCTGGTCCTAGTTCCCAGACCACTGACCTCTTGGTGTTCCACTTTAGCTCATTTTGTTTGTCTTGAAAATTCCAAATCGTGGCCTCTGACCTTGCCCTTTTTTCGAGTTCTGTAGCTCCTATAAAGTTAAAAATAATAACAGAAGGTGTTTTCTGCCACACAAAGTTCAAACCAGAGGAGAGGGGATTGTTTGAAAAATCCCCGAAAACAATACAAACTAGGAAAATATGTGGTAATATGTGGAAATATGTGGCAATAAACTACAAAGTACATGTATGCATTTCAAGTACATGTATGCATTTCACATGCATCACACTCCACTATCAAAAGAACCCATTTTGTTCTTTTAGCTGCACTTCTTTATCAGATCTTCTCATTAATATAAAATACGTTGAAATAGAATTAGGCCATTCAAAAAAAAACGCAGGCCGAGAAAAAAAATAAGAGATGGATGGATAAAAAATAACTTCATGATTAGTCGAATCTTCTATGCGGAAAACATACTATTGTCTTCTCATGAAGACAAATTGTCTCCAAAGAAACAACTACAAACTATTTCAACTAAAACATTATCACCACGGGCGCGGTGTGACAATTATGCTCCTAGAGTTGCAGGTCACGATGGTACCTCAAGTTGTCGCGCGAGGTTATGTGATGCTACTGCGGGATTCGTTCTTCTCGCACTACACCAGGTGTCATTGGTGCTCCATGAACTTGGTGGCGATGAGGCGACTGTCGCGACAAGGTGGTGCATAACTACCACTTCCACTAATGCAGAAAATGGTGCGGCCTTGGGCTCCAGAGATGTTTCGTGGTGAGGCCATCAGAAAGATCGAGGGAGAGGAGTGTGGGTAGCTAGGGCTGGGAGCAATTGAGAGTGAGAGAGATGGGATTGGGGAGTCTTACAGATGCCATGTGTGGGCTTCTAGGCTTCTAAAGTTGGCAACAAAACTTTTTCCAACTGTCTGTTTGTGACGAGCCCGCATCAGAAATGGATATTTTCACGCCAGTGTTGACAAAGTCTGGAAACGTCCTTTAAAATATTTCATTGCCAATGTGAATGGCTCTACGCCCGTGCCAACCCCCTCTATGGCACTCGTAAATTATTTTAACCGTAGCCTCGCTCGCTACCCCATCGAGGGGGTGTCCTTGGCGTTGCTCTGTACTAACCTTCATGCAAATGCTCCCCGGTCGCCATTAATTCCGGTCCGGCCAGGCAGGCGTACTAAGCGTCCCATTCCCTCCTCCTTACACCCACGCCACCAACTGACACTCTCGCACTCTCTTTATGGTTGTATCCTCCCACCTTCCGTCCCTCCACCGATTTGGACCTCCAATCGAGGCTGCTCGTCGCGCAACTCCTCTATGGTCACACATCCAGATTGACCGGACTATGGGTTTATGGCAGTAGCTTGATCTATTTCTCTCTTGTTCTTCATGGATGTAGTACCATATGATCTTCCCAACATGATTATGGTCATATATGTAATTGCTATGTGGTGGATATTTATTCTATAATATTGATATATGAGATTGGAACCTATTATGTGTAAGATGTATTGATAAATGCATATCATGTACCCCGTTCTTAAATACTTATTTTGATGCAACTTGTATGCATGAACATGTGTGGGGAGAAGTATGTATTTGAATAGTGACAACAAATTCAAGATCTACTATGGTATTTACCTTCCTTTTGATGTCTCACTAGGGATAAAGTGAATACATGTTCTATAATTATCATGTGACAGTATGGTAATCTTGTTTGTTCAAGGTAGCATATTTGATATTCAAACATTATGTCAAACACATGTTGAAGTTCCACCAATATTATGTCATTGATGAATTGTTAGTGTTCACAACAACTTAAAAAAAGAGTAGACAAGTGACCCCATGAATCCTGGTCCATTTTAAATCATTAGAAACACCTTTCCAACACTATTACCTCACTTTATATTTATCACTATTATTTAATCCGAAAATACGAAAATAATTTCTCCACATACACACACAAAACCCAAATACCATTAGCCTTTATTTGCTTTTATTTAGTTTGCTTAGGTTGTTTACTTTACTTTCATCATTGTATTTCCTATTAATAATATGAAACCATGTGCTTGACAACCACATGGTGGAGTTGGGGACACAAGGCAAGAATTTTATTTTGCAGGTTGCTAGAAGAGGAGAGGAAGAATTCAGCTTCTAAGCCAATTCACCAAGAGTTTGATATAAACCCTCGAGTCACCCTTGTGGGGAAAAGACGTTTGCTACAACACTCTACACTTGGAGTCCCAACGAGTGGTGACCCAAGCGATATGGTAGAGTTCCCTGGCCTTAACATGGCGCTCTGAGTCGCTCGACATCCCTTCGGCGATGATGAAGGGCTTCGGAGAGGCCTGATCTACGGGGGAGGATCGACTTTGACTTCGACAACTACTTCAACAAGATTAGGATTTAATTTTAGTTTTAATCAATTTTCGTTCAAATTTGTAATATATACCTAAATTTGAATGAAAATCGCCATCTTCATTTGAATTTTCGAATGTAACTCCACCCTTAAAAATAATGGAAAAGTCTGTCTCTCAACCCCCTGTAGCTACAACAGGTTGAGACGCTCCCTTCGTCAACAGTGTCGGACGCTACTCCCCACGTTGGTAGCTCCTCCTCCCGCTCAAGTCTCGTGTTTGCTGCTCCCCCACGCAATGCGTCGCTGCTCCTCTGTGCTCGGGCCGCCGTCGCTCTTCTACACCATGGCCATCGACGTTGCTTCTCCTCCGCACTTCTCCGCTCTGCTCCCTGGCTGTCGTTGCCTAATCGACGGTACCTCGGAGGAGGGATCCTCACGAGGGGGAGAAGAAGTAGGGGCCATAGGGCGGAGTGCACACGGGACGGTGGTACGCGAGTTACCCAGCTTCAGAACACCGCACGATGACGGGGCCTACTGCTGCTTATGCGGAATTATGCGGGCGCTTTCGCGTTGTTACAATGAGTTGTGGTTGTGCCTCTAGGGCTCCCAGGATCCGGCTTATAAAGGCGCACGGATCTAGGGTTTACATGGAGAGTCCTAGCCGGATTACAGATAGCCTAACTATGGTACAATGTCTTGCCGTGTACGCCACGGATCCGCCTTCCATATATGTCGTACTGGATCCGGGTTCCTCATGGGCCTCCGCGGATCCGGGTTCCTCCTAATGTCGGTACGGATCCGTCTTGCCGATCTGGGCCGGACTTCTTCCTTCATGATCAACAGCAACTGGGCCGCCCGATGGGCCACATGCCTCATCACTGTCTGTGGGCCACCCGGGCTTGCCGGATCTAGGCACTATCGATGGTACACCCGTGAAGTATACCCACAACAGTAGCCCCCAGAGTTCTCCGAGTTTCGCCTGCTGCTTCCGCCTTGCTAGTGCATCATGGTCTCCGACAATGTCAATAACGCGGAGAAACTTGAAGAACTCCAACTTCACATTTTCTTCTTTTCCCAACCTCTAGTCGGAAAATGCTCCCATTCTGCGGGACTTCATCCATCGACGATTTGAATACGTTTCCGGGTTCCCCCTGCTTCAAACGAGAGCCAACTTATCTTCACGCAATTACCCGGAATCTTAAAAGACTCAAACGGTTCCGCCAATTCTGGCGCCATTTTCGTGCGATTTGCGCGGTAACTTATCCTTAGCCATTTTTACCGTTTAGGGTTTTGGACACGCGTCACACATCCAACGGCGCGACGCTTGCGTTCCGAGCCACGAGGATGCGGAGCACGAATCTCGTCCCTCCGGCCTATAAATATCCACCGTCAACCCTAACTCCTCATTCACCCCCCTTTCTCACCTCTCCACGCAGCGCCGCTCGCGAGCTCCTCCTCCGCCGTGCCGGAACCCGCCGGAAAACTCGCCGGAGCATCACCAGAGCGATTTCACCACCGTGGTGTTCATCGTGTTCTTAACTCCGGCGAGCCACCATACGAAAACCTCGTCGCCGGCGACTCCGACCACCGCGGAATCCATTACGGTAAGTTCTCCGAGCTTCGATCCTTTGCCGTAGTTGGTAGGGATGATTGTTAGGACGAAGACGCGGATCCGACTAAACCTTGTTTTTCCGCGATCTTTTCTGTCTTCAGATGTCTTCCGCGACTCCGCCTCCCACCACTGAGCCGATCATGGCAACGCCCATCTCCTCCGCTCCGCCTCCCTTCGTCCCGGTCCAGTCTGGATCCCACTAAGGATTCCGGCAAGGACACCGAGGAGCACCTCAGCTTTCCGGAGAAAACCTCGAGGCGGAACAAACGAGAGAAAAGGCGGAAGGAGGCTGGCATCAAGAAATCCAAAGCCCGCCGGCGGGTTCGGAATCCAAAGGGAAATGGTGGCCCTGCACCACCACGGAGGCGAGCTGAAGAACTTGGAGGGAAGGCTTCTTGCAACCCGGAAGCTGGAGGACAACGCCGAATGCCTTAGCTCCAGCCCCCCAAGACAACGAGATGGTGCTGACGAAAGCATTAGTGGAGCGGGGCTTCTCATTTCCGCCTTTGGACTTCTTCCTAGAGATCCTGAAAGCTTATGGGCTCCAGCCCCACAACATCTCGCCGAACAGCGTGCTTGCGATCAGCAATCACGTCACCCTCTGCGAGGGCCATCTCCGGGTAACTCCCGAGCTCTCCCTGTTCCAATACTATTTTACTGTCAAGAAGGAGAGGATCCGGCAGTCCACCGAGGCTGGCAACATGCGGATCCATCACCTTCATGATCCGCCCGAGCCGCGTCTATCCCCACACCGGCCGCCACGAATCCGCGTGGTGCGGTGCAGGGGTTTCTTCTACTTGAAGGACGTCTCCGACCCGCGAGCGAAAGAAAGCTGCCACCGTTCAAGAACTGCCCCGCCACCGAGCTTCGGCATGGTCGCACTGCCCCCACCTTTCCGAGTCGCTCCAGCTCACATGCGCCGTCGGGCGGATCTACGTGGGCGACGGAGGAGGGGCTGACGAGGGAAGGACTTGACCCTTTCTGGTTCACCAAGCGGATCCAGCCGCTCCAACACAGGGACCTCCTGATGTTTCAATACACAGGGCGCGATGACTCAATGCGCGCCACAAAAGACAATCTTTCTGCCGACGCCATCGACAAGAGGATCCGGCTCCTCATCAAGATCCCACGTGAACTTCACGTTCACGTGTGCAACAAAGACATTCATATGAATGGTTCCGGAACCGCGGTACGTCGTTTTGACTAGTCTATTGTTTCTCTTCGCATTCAAACTTTTATCTAAGTGTTTAACTCTGCATTAGCTCGAGGCGCTTGAAGAAAGTGAACTCGGAACTATCCTCCGGGTTCCTTCCACCGGCAACACGGATCCGGAGGCTGCATCGGAGGCGGAAGCTCCCGAGGCTCCGCGCCCCGCTAAGAGGAAGAGGCCTGCTCCTTCCAGCCCCTATGCGAAACGCGCCCGCGAAGTGCTTAGCACTGCGGCTACCCGAAAGCGGAGGCGGAAAGAAGCGCCTCAAACTGATTAATACCAGCAACAAGGGGCAGCCTGCCATCCAGCACTTCTTCAAGCCTTCCGGGTAAGCGCCTGTTTCCGAGATCCTTGTTCTGGTTTCACGCTCAAACTCTTACTTATACTTTTTTGTTTGTCCTGAAGCTCCGGAAGCCAACCCCCGAAAGCTCCAAGGATCCTGAAGAAGAGAACCAAACCGTCTCCGGCTTCAATTCCTGTTACTCCCGAGGTTGAAGTTCCGCCCAAGGCTTCATCCGCCTCCAAGCCGGATCCTAAAGATGTCATCAACCTTGATGACCTTCCTGAAGATCCCGCTGACCATGGTGACTCCGCCAAGGGGGCCTCCTCGTCTGTTCCTCCGCAAGATCAACCAAGCGCCGCTTTCGCGGAGCCCACAGAGGAAGAACAGGAGCAAAAGGCAAAGCTCCTTCAAGTCACCAACGCGACTCGGGTCGACCCTCGACCAACTCCATCCCTACAAAAGCTTACCCTCGCACAGCGCCACGCGGAAGTTTCCGCCATGCTGAACAAAGTGTGGGGAAAGCCAGACGAGGAGATGCGAGAGCTTGCCGACCTGGAGGACGGCCTGAAGGTATTTTTCGCCAAGCACAAAGAAGTGCGGCAGGTAATACTAGCCCCCAAGCATTGGGTGATATATTTCCGTGTAACATGTATTAGCCGATGCTTTC
>NC_061508.1:153421181-153466911 GCF_022539505.1 Lolium rigidum
GAAGGTTTTGTTGGGGTCTTATTCGGACTCTTTGACCTAAACCTTGGGGCCTCCACCTATATAAAGAGGGGAAGAGAGGGGCTGGCCGGCCACTCAAGCCACCACAATGGCCGCACCCCTCAAGGGTGCCCTAGCCGGCGCCCCTCTCCCCAAAACCCTAGCGGTCTCTCTCCTCCACCATATCCCGCACGCTTAAGCGAAGCTCCGTCGGATTTCTCCACCACCACCGACACCACGCCGTCGTCTTTGTCGGATTCAAGAAGGAGCTACTACTTCCGCTGCCCGCTGGAACGGGGAGGTGGACGTCGTCTTCATCAACAACCGAACGTGTGACCGAGTACGGAGGTGCTGCCCGTTCGTGGCGCCGGAACCGATCGTGATCAAGATCTTCTACGCGCTTTTGCAAGCGGCAGAGTGAACGTCTACCGCAGCAACAAGAGCCTCATCTTGTAGGCTTTGGAATCTCTTCAAGGGTGAGACTCGATACCCCTCGTTGTTACCGTCTTCTAGATTGCATCTTGGCTTGGATTGCGTGTTCGCGGTAGGAAATTTTTTGTTTTCTATGCAACGTTATCCTACGGTGGTATCGAGCCGTGTCTATGCATAGATGGTTGCACGAGTAGAACACAATGGTTTTGTGGGCGTTGATGCTCTTGTTATCTTTAGTTTGAGTACTTTGCATCTTTGTGGCATAGTGGGATGAAGCGGCTCGGGCTAACTTTACATGACCGCGTTCATGAGACTTGCTCCTCGTTCGACATGCAACTTGTATTGCATAAGAGGCTTTGCGGGTGTCTGTCTCTCCTACTATAGTGAAGATTCAATTTACTCTTCTATTGACAACACTAGTATCACCGTTGTGGTTCATGTTCGTAGGTAGATTAGATCTTACTCGAAAACCCTAAACCACGTAAAATATGCAAACCAAATTAGAGACGTCTAACTTGTTTTTGCAGGGTTTGGTGATGTGATATGGCCATAATGTGATGATGAATATGTATGAGATGATCTTATGGTTGTCTTTAATTTTCATGTTGAGTAGTATTTCAAAGTAGTTGTAATAGTTGCTACATGAGGTGAACAACCATGAGGACGGCGCCATGGACCTTGACGCTACGCCGACGATGATGGAGATCATGCCCGAAGATGATGGAGATCATGTCAGTGCTTTGGAGATGAAGATCAAAGGCGCAAAGACAAAAGGGCCATATCATATCACATATGAACTGCATGTGATGTTAATCCTTTTATGCATCTTATTTTTCTTAGATCGCGACGGTAGCATTATAAGATGATCCCTCACATTAATATCAAGATAATAAAGTGTTCTCCCCTCGTATGCACCGTTGTACAGTTCGTCGTTTCGAAGAATCTCGTGATGATTGGATGTGATTGATTCAAAGTTCATATACAACGGGTGTAAGCCATGTTGCACACGCGGAATACTTGGGTTTGCTTGACGAGCCTACCATGTACAGACATGGTCTCGGGACAACGGAAACCGAAAGGTTGAACACGAGTCATATGGATGATATGATCAACATGTTGATGTTCACCATTGAAGCTACATCATCTCACGTGATGATCGGTTTTGGTGTAGTGGATTTGGATCGTGTACCACTTAACAACTATGAGGGATGTAGTATTAAGTGGGAGTTCATTAGTAATTAGATTAAAACATGAACTAATTATCATAAACATAGTCACGAGTAGTATTTTGAATAATTTTGTAGTATTGGCATCCGTTTACTACTATGCGCTAGTCATGTAATTGAGATATAAATACTTGTTAAAATCTGACAAGAAACTTTACGGATTGGTACCGTATTGTTAAAGAATCAAGAGTTAATTAAGTCCTATTGCAAACTTTTAGTAAACCTCACATTGTTGATTCAAAGAGCTATGGTTTCAAATAGTACCGAAAGTTATCTTCAAGTTCTAACAGATAGCATAGGAACACTACTTGTTCACAAGAATCAATTTCGTGCATAATCTCCGTGTAAAGCTCATAAGGAATAGCACTAACACTTGCACCAATATCACATAAACCATAATAGCAATTATCACCAATTCTAACAGATAGCATAGGAACACTACTTGTTTGGGTTTATTAGGATGTGAAACAATATTAGAAGCATCTTCACAGAAAATAATATGACCATCCTCCACATTTTCAGTCACAAGATCTTTAACTATTGCAACGACGAGTTCAACTTTTATTTGTTCTTCGAGGTTCTACGGGTTTCTTTTCACTTTTATGAACCGCACTATTTATAACAGAGTACTCCTTCATTTTAGCAGGGAAAGGAGTTTTTTCAATATAAGCTTCAGAAATAACATGATCAACAGTTTCAACTACAACGCATTTATTAATAGATGAATCAATTTTATCTTTATACGGTTCATGATACTTATCAAAATTCTTCTTAGGCAATTCATAATGAGAAGCAAAAGCTTTATAAAGATTTGCAGCAACTTGAGAATCAAGACCATATGTAGCACTCATATTACGAAATTTATCGGTATCCATAAAAGCTTCAATGCATTTATAATCATAAATTATACTCGATTCTCTATCCTTGTCGTTCTCCCAACCTTCGGTATTTTCTTGGATCCGATCAAGAAGGTCCCTTTTAAACTCTTCTTTGTTGCGTGTAAATGATCCGAGAACAAGAAGTATCCAGCAAGGTCTTGTCTTGAAAAGAAAGTCTTGCATAGAAATTATCAATAATAACATTACCAGGAAGCTCATGAATGGGGCATTTGAGCATTAAAGACTTCAATCTCCACCAAGCTTGGGCAATACTTTCTCCATCATAAGGCCAGAAATTATATATGCGGTTACGATCTTTGTGAATTTCACTTGGAGGATAGAATTTAGAATAAAATAAAGGCACAATGTCCTCCCAATCAAGAGAATCACCATTCTTCGACAATTTATACCAATGCGCCGCTTTACCGAGACGACGATATAGAGAATAGTTTCTTTCTAACTTCATTCATAGCAATACCTGCACATTTGAATAACCCGCATAATTCATGTAAAAACAGTAAATGATCACCGGGATGGACAGTTCCATCCCCTTCATAGCGGTTATCCATAACACGTTCAATAATTTTCATAGGTATTTTATATGGTATCACTTCCTCACATGGCGCCTCATCCACTACCGTTGCAGTAGTAGTAGATTTCCCAAATAGAAATTGAAGAGAAGATCTCTCCATAATGACTTATAGCAGCGAGGCAGAAATAAAATCAGCACAAACGATAAAGGTTTTCCTTACAAATTCCACTTACCAATAGCGCTTCACTCCCCGGCAACGGCGCCGAGAAAATAGTCTTGATGACCCACAAGTATAGGGGGTGTATCGTAGTATCTTCGATAAGTAAGAATGTCAATCCCAACGAGGAGCGAGAAGGTGTTGACAAGCGGTTTCGATAAAGGATTCATTGTAAATGCTCACGAGACAAGTATTTAGGGGGTTTTGATGTAACGAGATGAATAAAGTACAAGTAAGTAAAATGCGAGAGAAATAATTGCAGCGAGTGGCCCAATCCTTTTTAGCACAAAGGACAAGCCGGTTTGTTTACTTATAATGACCAAACGTTCTCGAGGACACACGGGATTTTAGTCTAGTGCTTTCGCTACATACGGCTAATTAATCTTAATTATTTTGATAAGTGTTGTGTGGGTGAACCTATGCTAATGTACCGCCCTTCCTAGGACTAATACATACTTGTGATTATACCCCTTGCAAGCATCCGCAACTACAAGAAAGTAATTAAGATAAATCTAACCACAGCCTTAAACTGCGAGATCCTGCGATCCCTCCTGCATCGATATACCAACGGGGGCTCGGGTTTCGTCACTCCGGCAACCCCGCAATTGGCAAACGAGTACAAGATGTATTCCCCTAGGCCCATAAATGGTGAAGTATCGTGTAGTCGACGTTCACACGACACCACTAGAAGAATGACACCACAACTTAAATATCATAACATTGAATATTACTCAACCATAATTCACTACTAACATTTAGACTTCACCCATGTCCTCAAGAACTAAACGAACTACTCACGAGACATCATATGGAACATGATCAGAGGTGATATGATAATGAATAACAATCTGAACATAAAACTTGGTCCAACGGTTTCACTCATTAGCATCAATAACAAGTAGAAATCAACACCGGGAGAGTTTCCCCTATCAAACAAACAAGATCAAACCCAAATTGTTACAGCGGTGACGAGGTGCAGCGGTGGAGACGGAGGTGATGATGATGAAGATGATGGTGATGGTGATGGAGATGATGTCCAGCTCGATGGCGGCGATGATGGCGTCGATTTCCCCCTCCGGGAGGGAATTTCCCCGGTGGATTCCTGCCCGCCGGAGAGCTCTTTTCTCTCTGGTGTTCTCCGCCCCGCAGAGGCGGCTGTGGCTCTTCGCGACGTACCCTCTGGAGCTTAGGTTTTCGGGACGAAGGAGTACGCGAAGAAAAGGAGGCGAAAGGGGCTGTGGGGCCCCCACACCACAAGGTGGCGCGGCCAGGCCATGGGCCGCGCCGGCCTGTGGTCTGGCCCCACCTTGGGTCTTCTCGGCTCCCCCTTCTGGCTTTCTCCAGTCATCCGGAAAAATAGGATTTTTGGTATAATTTCCTTCCACAGTTGATCTTCCGAAATATTGCGTTCGACGGTGCTTCTTCCAGCGAGAATCACGGCTCCGGTGCTCGATCTCCAAATAATCATGAAACATGCAAAATAGATGAAATAACATAAGTATTGTGTCCCAATATGAAATATATCAATGAATAACAGCAAATTATGATATAAAATAGTGATGCAAATTGGACGTATCATGTCCCTACACACTATTTAAGAGATTCTGCACTTCAGGAATCTTAATCTTTGAATATCTCAACGTTTTTATGTGAATTTACGTGCGAGTATTTTCTTTGGACACTTTGTAGTTCCTGTAATTACCGCTTGTACTTCTTGTAGTCTACGTTTGTACTTCTCGGAATCACTGCTTGTGCTTCCTCGCGGATGACGTTATTATTTTGTTTTTTCTACATTTTGATTTTGCCAATTTTCTTATACTTCCTATATTAAGTGGGTGTACTGCTCGTTTTGAATGGTTGTTCTTCTCGTCGTCAAGTATTCGAACTTCATCACAGGTGATGCGATTATTTTGTTTTTTCTACATTTTTATTTTATCTATTTTCTTGTACTTCATATAGTAAGTGCATGTACTGCTCCTGTCGAATGGTTGTATTTCTCAGTGTTAAGTATTTGAAGTTCCTCACGGATGACGGGATTATTTTATTTTTTCTACATTTGGATTTTGTCAGTTTTCTTGTACTTCCTATATTAAGTGGTTGTACTTCTCCTGTCAAATGGATGTACTTCTCGTCTTCAATTATTTGAACTTCCTCACAGGTGATGCGATTATTTTAAATTTTCTACATTTTTATTTGGTCGGTTTTCTTGTACTTCCTATAATAAGTTCTTGTACTGCTCATGTCAAATGGTTGTACTTCTCATCATCAAGTATTTGAACTTTCTCGTGGATGATGGGATCACTTTTTTCTACATTTGTATTTTGTCGGTCTTCTTGTACTTCCTATACTAATTGGTTGTACTGATCGTGTCAAATGATATTAGTTCTCATCGTCAAGAATCTGAACTTCCTCACGGATGACGGGATTATTTATTTGTTCTACATTTGGAATTTTTGATTTTCTTGTACTTCCTATCATAAGTGGTTATACTACTCGTGTTGAATTGTTGAACTTCTCAGCTTTAAGTATTTGAACTTTACTATAGATGACATGATTATTTTTCCTTTTCTACATTTGGTTTTTGTTGGTTTTCTTGTACTTGCAATATTAAGTGGGTATACTGCTCGTGTCGAATGGGTGCACTTCTCAGCGTCAAGTATTTGATCTTCCTCGCGCTTGACGGAATTTTTCTTTACATTCGTTTTTTGTCGGTTTTCTTGTATTTTCTATATTAAGTGGTTGTACTGCTCATGTCGAATGGGTGTACTTCTCAACGTCAAGATTTGAACTTCCCCAAGGATGACACATTTTCATTTTTTTTATTTCAATCAACTTATTCTTCTTCAACCTTCCATCTATTCTTCTGTATGCTTCATTTATCTACTTCCCATCCGGCTTTTAATTCATCAAATATGAAATACATTCCTAGTCAAGTAGAGAAGGTGCACGACTAGCTTGGAGTGGCCTCGGTGGCGGAGTTGTGGGAGCCAGTGAGGTGCGCTACAAGAGGTCGATGATGGAGGTCGTCGGTAGCAAGAAGCAGGACATTAAGTGGGAGCATGGATCCTTTCATTGACTTGAAACTTATTTGTACTTATGTTTGATGAACAAGTGCACTTGCCAACGGACATTTTAATTCTTTGTTTTATGCACCTTTTCTCCTTTGCTCGAGCCCATCTTGCCGAAGAATAGCACACGAGGGAGGCGCTGCGGTCGGCGACTAAGCAGCGTCCAGCCAGAGCAGCTCCTGGAATGACAGCTTTGCCGGTCCGCCCGCACGACGATACGGAGACGGCGCATGTATTTAGGATTGGCGTCATCCGCATCAAGCCGTGGGAGCCACGAGGTAGCACGCGGGGACGGCCATGGAGAGAAAGGCAGAGCGCTGGGGACCGAGTCATCGGTGGGGACTTGGTACGGCGACTCGCGGGTGACCGCGGTGACAGAGGGATCCCGAAAAGGAATATTGCTAACTGACGACTCACTAACTGTTGTTTTGCGGCCAAATCAAAATCACACGAGCCGAGTTGGACCAGATGTTTCATGATGCTTCAGACGCCATTGTCGCCGAAACTTCGTTGGTGGCTAAGCAGCTCGTCGTCGCCCTTGTTGATGGCTTGGTACCTAGCTTATGAAGAAGAGTCGACGCCTTCGGCATGCAAACTCGTCGCTGCTGGCGACCATGTTCTCTGGTACATGCTCCGCCTCATCGACATGGTGAGAGGCAACCCGTGTTTTAGTGTTGGAATCAATACACAAGTATGAACTTGAACAACTGCTGTTATTTCAAACTGAAACCTGAGATAATCAAACTCATTCTTCTATAAACTTCCCAAAAACCTAATCTTGTACTTACAAGTGTAACCGGTTGTACTTTTGGAAAATTTGTTTTATCATTTTTCGCACTAACCGGCAGGAGGCGAGGCCTATACTTCTCGGACCGTATTCGTCTAACCAGCATAATCCTAGAAGCATCACAAAAACTGCACATCAGGAGGAAGCACCCGGAACGTGTACTTCTTGAACAACAACCGTGCAGTCCCTAATTTCAACCATGCGCACTGCCCAAAGAAATACCAACTGACGAGGAGAAAGGCAAGCACGAGCCAGTACCATGAAGAGGTCACTGGGCAAGTGCGTGTAGAGTTTTTGTTGTCAGCTGCGCTCATCAAGAACATACACATTGTCAAATTTATAAATATAGAGATACAAATACAATCAAATTGCATATCCAACCACTTGCAAATCTAGAACACATCACCATTATCAGATTGCACTTCTTTTCTCAGATGTATGAACTGTCGAATAGATAATCAGAGATAAGAATTTTGATGTTTTTTTATCAATGATAATCCAAAAAAGGTGAGATAAATACCCAAACAAATAGCCCATTCAGTTCCATACATGCGGCTCCTCTTGCTCCTGCTGCATTTCAGATTAGTATTAGTGGTAGCTTGTCACAGGGAGTTGCTGGGGCGAGAAGCAAAATCGATAGCATATTCAGACATGCCACATGAACAGTTGAACTTCTGAATACAAATACATATACTGCTTGTGTGATAAGGTCGTACTTATCGCTGACTGCCGAAGGTAATGAAACAATACTTCCCTCTGTTTTCATTTATACTGACATTGTTCAGAGCAGTACGACATTAACATCAAAGTATTTTTCAGAAAAATGCTAACACGGACGCAGAAGCGCATTATGCCGACCAAATTTGACCAAGACGCGCGGCCGCGGTGCATGGTAAACAGCAGAACGGAGCTTGCTTTGGGGCACTATAGCCGTGTTGGAGGTCGGGGGAGAGGCGACGGCCTTCTGCCGATGGCCCTGAACCAGGCCGGCACAAAGAAACAGGTGGTCGTGTGGAGAAAGTACAGACACCGCATCGAAGATGTTCAACGCCGGCGGCTCGACAGGCCAGTTGTGGACAAGGAAATCAAAGCGGGCGAGGAGAAGAGAACGACTGCAGGGAGGGAGCACTTCCAGGCGGTCGTGGCGGCGTCGCTGGAGGAGGGAACTGCCGGCGAGGGAGACGGGGGATCGACGGCGTGGTTTGATTGGGGCGGTTGCGGGGGACTGGCGCGAGAGCCCGGAACCGCGACGGCGATCTACACTGCAGCTCCCGACGCAGGTAGGACCGGCGGCGGTGAGCGGATTTGCGGGAACGGAGAGACGCGGTGGTGCGTCCTGGACCGGCGGCAGAGTGAGCCAGCAGGGCAGAACGAGGAGCTTGGGTTGCTGTGGGTTGGGTCGTCGGTGCTGTGCCGAGGATGGTAGCGTTGATGGCCGGCGACCCGGGGCAGCTGCCCGGGCTCGCGCGCGAGGTGACGCAGAACGTGTACATCAGGTAGTTGATTTTTCAGCTGGTATCTACGTGTTCTGCCCGGGCAAATCACTATTGGGCCCTCTCCCCATCGCTCCCGGGGGCGACAGGAGAGGACCCCCGCGCCGCCCCTCTCGTCCCCACCCAACCCCCCTCCTTCCCTCGCCGCCGCCCGGAAGGCGACGCCGGCCAAAGGCTGGTCGTGGGCGGCGGCGGGGCTTCTCCTCCCCCGCGCGTGGTGAGATCGGCGCGGGCCGAAATCGCCAGGCCAGGGCGTCTCGCGGGCTGGGGCGCGGCGGCGCTGTTGCTGCGGCGACGGCGTGGCGACTAGCGGCGGCGGCGGCGGCTGCGGTCCTGGCGGCTCCAGGGGCGGCGGCGGGCGGGACCTGGCTCCCGGGCTCGGCGGGTTGGCGGGCTCGATCTGGGGCCGCATGGGCCAGCTGGGGCGCCTCTCTCTGCGAGCGGCGTGTGGCGGCAGCTGGTCCCTTGTCGGTGGTGGTGGCTGTGTGGAGGTGCTCGGGGCCGTTTGCTCCGATGCTTGGTGATGGCCGGCGGGTGTCGGCGTCGTCCCTCCTCTCCCCGTCTCGTCCATCAGCCTATTGCGGCGTCTCCGCGGAGGCTGGCATCTTCTCGGCTTGCAGATGGCAGCCATGATGGCGGCTCGCTCCCTACGTGGGGGGCGGCCGGGGATGGGCGGGGACCTCTGGCTGCGAGAGTCGTCCGCCTCTTTACTCAGCCATCATCCTGCAGCGGGTTGACCGCTGGGGCTGGCGGATGCCATGGCTTCGCAGATGGCGGCCATGGTGGTGACGCGCTCCCCACCCCTGGGAGCCATCGTGGCTGGGTGTTGAGCCCCTCTATCTTGCCGTCAGTGGCAACGGACGCTGCTTCCGTCTGTTCTGATGTGCCCCATGGTGATGCAGATGGCGGCCATGGGTGCGGTCTCTTCTCCGATGTGAGGTGAGCCGTGGCAGTGGTGGTGGTGGCTTCTTTTGCCGGTTGCTAGGCTCCGGTTTCGGGTTCTTGTCGGAGCTCTATGGCATGTTCGGCGCAGGTGGTCTATGTGCGTGCTCTCGGCTGGCCTACCCTTCGGGTATATCGGACCCAGTGGGGTTGGGGTTGCCCTCGGTGGTGCTTTGTCTTTCGACTACGGCGGTGACGGCTGATGTCTACGTTCCCCCTCCTTTCCTGTAGACAGTGTTGGGCCCCCAAGAGCAGAGGTTTGTAGAACAGCAGCAAGTTTTCCCTTAAGTGGATCACCCAAGGTTTATCGAACTCAGGGAGGAAGAGGTCAAAGATATCCCTCTCATGCAACCCTGCAACCACAAAGCAAGAAGTCTCTTGTGTCCCCAACACACCTAATAGGTGCACTAGTTCGGCGAAGAGATAGTGAAATACAGGTGGTATGAATAAGTAGTAGCAACGGTGCCAGAAAATAGCTTGATGGCGTGTAGTTGATGGTGGTAGTATTGCAGCAGTACTAACGCAGTAAAACAGTAAACAAGCAGTAGTAACTCAGCAGTATTTAGGAACAAGGCCTGGGGATTACACTTTCACTAGTGGACACTCTCAACATTGATCACATAACAGAATAGATAAATGCATACTCTACACTTTTGTTGGATGATGAACACATTGCGTAGGATTACACGAACCCTCAATGCCGGAGTTAACAAGCTCCACAATAATGCTCATGTTTTAGTAACCTTTAGTGTAAGATAGATCAACATAACCAAATAGATCACATCAATACCATCATAGTAATAGTTAACTTCACAATCTACAAGAGATCATGATCATAGCCTACGACAAGAACCACATGGTGCACACACTAGACACCTTTACACACGTGCAGGAGGAATAGAACTACTTTAATAACATCACTAGAGTAGCACATAGATAAATTGTGATACAAACACATTGCAATCATAAAGAGATATAAATAAGCACCTCACTATGCCATTCAACGGTGAATAAGTATTCGTGAAATATAGCCTAAGAGACCCACACGGTGCACACACTAGTCACCTTTACACACGTGGGACAAGGAGTCTCCGGAGATCACATAAGTAAAACTCACTTGACTAGCATAATGACATCTAGATTACAAGCATCATCATATGAATCCCAATCATGTAAGGCAGCTCATGAGATTATTGTATTGAAGCACATAGGAGAGAGATTAACCACATAGCTACCGGTACAGCCCCGAGCCTCGATGGAGAACTACTCCCTCCTCATGGGAGCAGCAGCGGTGATGAAGATGGCGGTGGAGATGGCAGCGGTGTCGATGGAGAAGCCTTCCGGGGGCACTTCCCCGCTCCGGCAGGGTGCCGGAACAGAGACTCCTGTCCCCCAGATCTTGGCTTCGCGATGGCGGCGGCTCTGGAAGGTTTTCCGTATCGTGGTTTTTCGCCCAGGGGCTTTATATAGGCGAAGAGGCGGCGCAGGAGGGCTGACAGGGGGGCCAGACTATAGGGCGGCGCGGCCCCCCCCTGGCCGCGCCAGCCTATAGTTTGGTGGCCACTGTGGCCCCCTACGACCTCTACGGTGTGTTCTGGATGCTTCCGGGGATTCTAAGATCTTTGGCGTTGATTTCGTCCGATTCCGAGAATATTTCGTTACTAGGATTTACGAAACCAAAAACAGCGAGAAAACGAGAGCTGGCACTTCGGCATCTTGTTAATAGGTTAGTTCCGGAAAATGCACGAATATGACATAAAGTGTGCATAAAACATGTAGGTATCATCAATAATATGGCATAGAACATAAGAAATTATCGATACGTCGGAGACGTATCAAGCATCCCCAAGCTTAGTTACTGCTCGTCCCGAGCGGGTAAAAGCGATAACAAAGATAATTTCTGAAGTGACATGCCATCATAACCTTGATCATATTGTAAACATATGTAATGAATGCAGCGATCAAAACAATGGTAATGACATGAGTAAACAAGTGAATCATAAAGCAAAGACTTTTCATGAATAGTACTTTCAAGACAAGCATCAATAAGTCTTGCATAAGAGTTAACTCATAAAGCAATAATTCAAAGTAAAGGCATTGAAGCAACACATAGGAAGATTAAGTTTCAGCGGTTGCTTTCAACTTATAACATGTGTATCTCATGGATAATAGTCAACATAGAGTAATATAACAAGTACAATAAGCAAGTATGTAGGAATCAATGCACAGTTCACACAAGTGTTTGCTTCTTGAGGTGGAGAGAAATAGGTGAACTGACTCAATATTGAAAGTAAAAGAATGGTCCTCCATAGAGGAAAAGCATAGATTGCTATATTTGTGCTAGAGCTTTGATTTTGAAAACATGAAACAATTTTGTCAACGGTAGTAATAAAGCATATGCATCATGTAAATTATATCTTATAAGTTGCAAGCCTCATGCATAGTGTACCAATAGTGCCCGCACCTTGTCCTAATTAGCTTGGACTACCGGATTATCACCGCGAGTACATATGCTTTAACCAAGTTTCACAAAGGGGTACCTCTATGCCGCCTGTACAAAGGTCTAAGGAGAAAGCTCGCATTTGGATTTCTTGCTTTTGATTATTCTCAACTTAGACATCCATACCGGGACAACATAGACAACAGATAATGGACTCCTCTTTTAATGCTTTACGCATTTGACAACAATTAATTCTTTTCTCATTAGAGATTTGAGGATGTTTGTCCAAAACTGAAACTTCCACCATGAATCATGGCTTTAGTTAGCGGCCCAATGTTCTTCTCTCACAATATGCATGCTCAAACCATTCAACTCGGTGTAGATCGCCCTTACTTCGGACAAGACGAACATGCATAGCAACTCACATGAAATTCAACAATGAGTTGATGGCGTTCCCCAGTGAACATGGTTATCGCACAATAAGCAACTTAATAAGAGATAAAGTGCATAATTACATATTCAATACCACAATAGTTTTTAAGCTATTTCTCCCATGAGCTATATATTGCAAAGGTGAATGATGGAATTTTAAAGGTAGCACTCAAGCAATTTACTTTGGAATGGCGGGAAAATACCATGTAGTATAGGTAGGTATGGTGGACACAAATGGCATAGTGGTTGGCTCAAGTATTTTGGATGCATGAGAAGTATTCCCTCTCGATACAAGGTTTAGGCTAGCAAGGCTTATTTGAAACAAACACAAGGATGAACCGGTGCAGCAAAACTCACATAAAAGACATATTGAAAACATTATAAGACTCTACACCGTCTTCCTTGTTGTTCAAACTCAATACTAGAAATTATCTAGACCTTAGAGAAACCAAATAGGCAAACCAAATTTTAGCATGCTCTATGTATTCTTCACTAATAGGTGCAAAGTATATGATGCAAGAGCTTAAACATGAGCACAACAATTGCCAAGTATCAAATTATCCAAGACATTTTAGAGTTACTACATGTATCATTTTCCAATTCCAACCATATAACAATTTAACGAAGAAGAAACTTCGCCATGAATATTATGAGCTAAGAACACATGTGTTCATATGAACCAGCGGAGCGTGTCTCTCTCCCACACAAGCATTTATTCAAACAAAAACAAAAACAAAAGCACACAGACGCTCCAAGTAAAGTACATAAGATGTGGCCGAATAAAAATATAGTTTCAAGAGAAGGAACCTGATAATTTGTCGATGAAGAAGGGGATGCCCAAAGGCATCCCCAAGCTTAGACGCTTGAGTCTTCTTGAAATATGCAGGGGTGAACCACCGGGGCATCCCCAAGCTTAGAGTTTTCACTCTCCTTGATCATAGTATATCATCCTCCTCTCTTGACCCTTGAAAACTTCCTCCACACCAAACTTTAAGCAAACTCATTAGAGGGTTAGTGCATAATCAAAAACTCACATGTTCAGAGGTGACACAATCATTCTTAACACTTCTGGTCATTGCTCAAAGCTACTTGGAAGGTAATGGAACAAAGAAATCCACCCAACACAGCGAAAGAAGCAATGCGAAATAAAAGGCAGAATCTGTCAAAAACAGAACAGTCCGTAAAGACGAATTTTAAAATGGCACCAGACTTGCTCAAATGGAAAAACTCAAAACTAATGAAAGTTGCGTACGTATATGAGGATCACTCACGTAAATTGGCATAATTTTCTGAGTTACCTACAGAGAATTAGACCCAGATTCGTGACAGACAGCAATGCTGTTTCTGCGCAGCAATCCAAATCTAGCATCAACTTTACCATAGAGACTTTACTTGGCACAACAAAACATAAAACTAAGATAAGGAGAGGTTGCTACAGTAGTAAACAACTTCCAAGACACAAATATAAAACAAAGTACTGTAGTAAAATAACACATGGGTTATCTCCCAAGAAGTTCTTTCTTTATAGCCATTAAGATGGGCTCAGCGAGTTTTAATGATGCACTCGCAAGAAATAGTAGTTGAAGCAAAAGAGAGCATCAAGAGGCAAATTCAAAACACATTTAAGCCTAACATGCTTCCTATGCATAGGAATCTTGTAAATAAACAAGTTCATGAAGAGCAAAGTGACAAGCATAGGAAGATAAAACAAGTGTAGCTTAAAAATTTCAGCACATAGAGAGGTGTTTTAGTAACATGAAAATTTCTACCACCATATTTTCCTCTCTCATAATAACTTTCAGTAGCATCATGAGCAAACTCAACAATATAACTATCACATAAAGCATTCTTATCATGAGTCTCATGCATAAAATTATTACTCTCCACATAGGCATAGTCAATTTTATTAGTAATAGTGGGAGCAAATTCAACGAAGTAGCTATCATTATTATTCTCATCAAGTGTAGAAGGCATAGTATAATCACAACAAAATTTACTCTCCGCAGTAAGTGGCATCAAAAGACCACTATCATTATAATCATCAGAAATAGGAGGCAAAGTATCATCAAAGAAAATTTTCTCCTCAATGCTTGGGGGACTAAAAAGATCATGAAAACCAGCTTCCCCAAGCTTAGAACTTTCTATATTATTATCAACAATGGTGTTCAAAGCGTTCATACTAATATTACTACCGGCATGCAAATATGATTCCATAGGTTTTTTAATTTTCGCATCAAACAATCCATGTTTTAAATCAGGAAATAGAATAAGAAGCTCACTCTTGTACATTATGCCAAACTAGTGTAAACAAGAAACAACAAGATGCAATTGCAGGATCTAAAGGAAATAGCTTTGAGCACACACACAACGGCGCCAGAAAAATACTTTACCTGGGACCGTAGTATGAGAGCCTTTTTACCTTTCCTCCCCGGCAACGGCGCCAGAAAATAGCTTGATGTCTACGTTCCCCCTCCTTTCCTGTAGACAGTGTTGGGCCCCCAAGAGCAGAGGTTTGTAGAACAGCGGCAAGGTTTCCCTTAAGTGGATCACCCAAGGTTTATCGAACTCGGGGAGGAAGAGGTCAAAGATATCCCTCTCATGCAACCCTGCAACCACAAAGCAAGAAGTCTCTTGTGTCCCCAACACACCTAATAGGTGCACTAGTTCGGCGAAGAGATAGTGAAATACAGGTGGTATGAATAAGTAGTAGCAACGATGCCAGAAAATAGCTTGATGGCGTGTAGTTGATGGTGGTAGTATTGCAGCAGTAGTAGCTGCGATAAAACGAGTAAACAAGCAGTAGTAACTCAGCGGTATTTAGGAACAAGGCCTGGGGATTACACTTTCACTAGTGGACACTCTCAACATTGATCACATAACGAGAATAGATAAATGCATACTCTACACTTTTGTTGGATGATGAACACATTGCGTAGGATTACACGAACCCTCAATGCCGGAGTTAACAAGCTCCACAATAATGCTCATGTTTTAGTAACCTTTAGTGTAAGATAGATCAACATAACCAAATAGATCACATCAATACCATCATAGTAATAGTTAACTTCACAATCTACAAGAGATCATGATCATAGCCTACGACAAGAACCACACGGTGCACACACTAGACACCTTTACACACGTGCAGGAGGAATAGAACTACTTTAATAACATCACTAGAGTAGCACATAGATAAATTGTGATACAAACACATTGCAATCATAAAGAGATATAAATAAGCACCTCACTATGCCATTCAACAGTGAATAAGTATTCTGTGAAATATAGCCTAAGAGACCCACACGGTGCACACACTAGTCACCTTTACACACGTGGGACAAGGAGTCTCCGGAGATCACATAAGTAAAACTCACTTGACTAGCATAATGACATCTAGATTACAAGCATCATCATATGAATCCCAATCATGTAAGGTAGCTCATGAGATTATTGTATTGAAGCACATAGGAGAGAGATTAACCACATAGCTACCGGTACAGCCCCGAGCCTCGATGGAGAACTACTCCCTCCTCATGGGAGCAGCAGCGGTGATGAAGATGGCGGTGGAGATGGAAGCGGTGTCGATGGAGAAGCCTTCCGGGGGCACTTCCCCGCTCCGGCAGGGTGCCGGAACAGAGACTCCTGTCCCCCAGATCTTGGCTTCGCGATGGCGGCGGCTCTGGAAGGTTTTCCGTATCGTGGTTTTTCGCCTCAGGGTTTTCGATCCAGGGGCTTTATATAGGCGAAGAGGCGGCGCGGGAGGGCTGACAGGGGGGCCACACCATAGGGCGGCGCGGCCCCCTGCGGCCGCGCCAACCTATAGTTTGGTGGCCACTGTGGCCCCCTCGACCTCTACGGTGTGTTCTGGATGCTTCAGGGGATTCTAAGATCTTTGGCGTTGATTTCGTCCGATTCGAGAATATTTCGTTACTAGGATTTACTGAAACCAAAAACAGCGAGAAAACGAGAGCTGGCACTTCGACATCTTGTTAATAGGTTAGTTCCAGAAAATGCACGAATATGACATAAAGTGTGCATAAAACATGTAGGTATCATCAATAATATGGCATAGAACATAAGAAATTATCGATACGTCGGAGACGTATCAACGGCGGTGACCCCTACGTGCGGTGTGGGTGCTCCATGCCCTTCGGCTCCATCCGGCGGCACACAGGCATCGTGGTGTCGTCTCGGCTACGCGCGACCTTTCGGCCACACCCTCGACACAGGTGGTGTCGGTGCGTAGTGTGGTCTCGGATGCGCGCCGCCCTTCGATTACGTCGATGGTGCAGTGTCGTTGTTGGGTCCCTCCGCCGTGTCCGTCAGGCTCTTCCTTGTGATCGCCGAGCTTGGGTCGCGATGAGTCTTCTCCTCGATCAACCGTCCCCAAGGTTTTGCGGGGTGGCCTTTCCTTCTCCCCGTTCTTGTGTTTTCTTGGGGTGTGTGTGTTTTCCTCTCTGTAACCCCTGTGTATTCTGTTCATTTGAACCTATCTTGTAGAGGCTGAAAAGCCTCATAGGCAACTTTGGAATATATTCAGGTGGGGATTCGTTCCCCCTGGTGAAAATTCAAAAAAAAAAAATCACTATTGGGCCTTAGTGCTTCTCGATCAAACAGCCCAGCTGATAAAACTACTCAGCTTACTTACTACGGAGTATTATTACTACGGGAATCCTGGGCTCCAGCCTGCTCTCGCCTCTCAGCAATAAGGGAACGAGTCATTTTCGATCAAGGAACAGCCGCCGCTGCGAACTGCTCAGTAGCGCGCACGGCAAATCCTATTCACCGCTTAACGCGGGCGTTACCGCGGGCGCCGCATACCCTCAAGTCATTTTGGGCCTGGCCCAGTTTATTCTTCGCTGTTAATTTTACTAGTAAGTAGCATGTGCTTTGCACGTTCAAAGAAATAGTAGAAGAATATAACCTTAAAAAATATTATTTACTACATGCATATTAAAAATCAATTTTCTATGTCTTAACATTTAAAGACAAAATCCTCTAGCAAATAACATACTCCCTCCATCCCACGAAACATGTCGAAGGTTTATCAAAATTTAGATGTATTTAGACACTAAATAGTAGTAGATACATCCAAATTTTGATAATTCTTTTCGACATGTTTCGTGGGACAGGGGAGTACGTTATATCATTATACGTCTTGAATTTACAACCTACTTTAATATACCTAAAATGAAACATATTAGCAGTGTTTTCATAAAGTTTAGACGTGACATGTTCTCATGTATTTTACTTATTACATGAGTTGTATTAAAAGTAGAATACACAACCAAAAAGACATAGAATACACAGAGACTATTTATCAAAGGCAGTGACAATTTCTTGGTTGATTTAGAAATAAGTTGCACCAATTAATTGTTAATGTTTCTTAATAAAGTTCACAAGTGACATATTTTCATGTATTCTACGTACAAGTTTAACTCTTTTCTAGAAAATGGAATAAACAAATAAATACACCGTCAATAACTTTCAGACCATGTAACCCAGGGGGAGTGACTATTTATCGGTTGACCTAGAAATAGTTATGTCTCAGTCAACAATTATAGCCGCCTGAGATCTTAACATCCCTTTGAACTTGAAGATGTCTCAATACTTAGATTATATGGTCCTTAGGGTCAACTTAAAAGCAGTTATTTCTCAGGCATCCCATGAACAAGAGAGCTTGTAAAAAAATACATCAATACCAAAGAAAATATATCTATTTGTGAAATCTAGGGGTTGCAATAGCCTAATCGTGCAATACGAAATTGGCAAAAACGTGTTCTAGATAGCTAAAAGGGGGTATACATACATAACTTAATTTATTTATGGACGGGCCAGTGTCACTATGTGTTTCTACGGCCATACATTTGGGACTAAAAATGTCAAGAGTAGTTGTACACGTACAAAATCTTTATTGGATTTTTTTTGAAAAAAAATTTAGTGAATTGTTAGGACATACAAGTTTGTAGGACAGATTATAAAAAAGGAATTAATGATAAGACAGTGAATGTTCCTTTGATGGTATCTTTATAAAAATTAACCTCTAAAATTTCTAAGTATTTTGGTTATTGCGCGCTTCTTATTTATTTAGTCTATGTTTCCAAAGAAGGATCATAATTTGCAGCCTAAATAATCAATCATCTTATAAGATCTGAGATGCTGTAGAACATAAAGCACCTCATTTGATTTCTTTCTGTCTGCTGTATGGATTATTTCCTATCTAGGTGCATCTCCAGCCGCGTCCCCCAAAGGAATTTGGGGCGCACCGGACAAAAAAACCGTTCTAGCCGCGTCCCCCAAAGCCCATTTTGTCCGGCGCGCCCCCGTACGGTGTCCGGCGCCCCGAGCCCATCCCCGTCCCACAGGGGACGCACCAGGGACGCCGGACACAACGAAAAGCGAGGCGGGGAGTGGCGGGGCCGACTCGTCAGCGGCACAATAAATTTTTAACCTAACCGTCGCCTACCTCGCGACGGAAGTTATTGGCGGTGCAGTTCCCGCAGCGACGCAGCGATGCATCCCGTCGCGCCTAGCTCTGTGTGCCGGCGTTAATGCGCGCCACCGCTCGTCCGCCTCCCTCCGGCCTATAAAAGGGCCGCCTCTCATCGTCCCTCTCACACACAAATCCTAGCGCCTCTCTCCCAAACCCTAGACGCCACCATCTCAACAAGACTCGACGCTATGTCTGGTAGAGGCGGAGGCTAACCTCGCGGCCGTGGTCGTGGTCGTGGTCGTGGCCGCGGCAGAGCTGAACACTCGATGTCGCCTTCCACGCCGCCGGCTTCATCATCGTCGGAGATGGACGTGGAGCCGGACGTGCGGTTCGAGTTCGTCCTCGTCCTCAAGGGCGACCCGCGCGGCATCCAGAGGCTGCCGGACTCCTTCGCCGACTACGTCGCCGGCGACGATCGCCCGCGCACGATGCATCTGCGGGAGGCTGCGTGCGGCTACTACCGGTGGATCGTCGACGTGATCTACGACGCGCGCGGAAAGATGTACCTCAACATTGGTTGGGAGAAGTTCGCGCGGCAGCACAGCCTCCAAGCGGGCTTCATCCTCCTGTTCTCCTACTTCGGCGACAGGGACATGAGCGTCAAGGTCTTCGACGAGACGCGCTGCCGCCGGGACTACCGGGCGACGAGCACCGACGAGGAGGACGGCGGAGTGTTCTTTGTTCGCAGCGAACACGTGCACGGAGGTTTCTGGATGTTCGCCTCCTCGGTAGAACCAACAAGGGCACCATCCTCCCGCTGGATTTTCCAGTTTAGGTTACTGGGTGTGGCCTCGAGTGTTCTTTCTTAGCAGCGAACATAGGAAACCATCGATGCACGGCCTAGTTAGGTTTAGTTTCTTTGCAAAATTTTATATTTGTGTACACGACGGTTCAAATTATGTATTAGTTTGTGGAAAACCATGTTCCAAACTGTGTCTTTGTGTAAACCACGTTCCAAATTATGTATTAGTTTGTGAAAATTGAAATAAAAAAATAAAAAAAAATATTTTAAATATTTGGGGGAGGCGTTTGGGGGACGCGGCTGGGGAGCGACGTCCCCCAAAGACGGCACGAACAAAACACGTCCCCCAAACGCTCAATTCGGCGCGGTTTAGGAGACGCTTTGGGGGACGCGGCTGGAGATGCTCTAGTATCGTAGATCAGTTACCCGTAGAAGATCCACTCACGTACCACAGAACCAAATGTATATATTTCTGGAAAAGTCATCTAGCTTCCAGCTGTATCATGGAACTGGACCAGGCCAGACTTGCTGCGGCGGGGAGAGACGAATCCAGAACCTGCTGGCCGCGTCTTCGGCTCCTTGACGCCTCAGTGTGTGACACTGCTTTAGCCGGTGGCCGTCTCCACAGCTTGAAGTCTGGGCTGCCCTCCCGCCGTGCGCCGTCGCGGGGCTCCCGTACTTCAGTGAAGAACTCTTGATTGCGCTCTCCCCCGGTTACGCAAGGCCAGAAGCAAGGCGATCATGTGGAATACCTCGAAGCGCATGAACTCTGGTCTTCAACAGCTCCGCCCCCTCCGATCTCAATCATCCGCGATGATGGAATATCCCTCGTATATCGCCGTCGTGAAGGTGCCGTTCCCGGCGCAGGGGCAGGGTCACCTGAACCGGCTGTAGCACCTGTCACTACTGCTTGATGCCTTAGCGATCCCCGTGCACTTCGCCATGCCGGAGCCGCACCTGTGGTCTGTGGAGGCCCGCGTCTGCGTGCACAGCTAGGACGGGGAGGTGCTCCACGGCTCCACGCCATATGCTTCCACGCGCTCAACGTCCCGACGCATGGGTCCCGTGATCTGAACTCGGTTCTAGAATGATGTAGAGGCAACTACAATCTACTGTTCATGCGAATCCATGGGATCTCATCCGTTAGATTTAGCAAATCAACGGTCAGCATTGATGCTCTAGTTTAAATTCAAAACTGGTGCATTATAGTAGTAGACATCTTGCTCACGTGACCTTGTGTCGCTGTTTTGTCCACGTTCTCTCTACGTTGGTCTCCTTGAATTTCTTTGTTCAGCTTCCTTGCTTGTCAATATTCTTTTTATTTTTTCGCAAATTTTTTTCACTTAATTTTTTTTTCTTTCTGGTGTTAATTTTTATTTTTTCCTATTTTCATATGTATTATTAGTCTTCTCCTTTCTATTCTCCTTTTTCGTTTTCCTTTCTATATTTTTGTTTTTCAATAAAAAAATCATGGTCAAAACATATTTAGAAGAAAATGTTTATGGGTTCAAACTTTATCCACCCGCTTTAAAAAATTGTTCATCGAATTCGAAAAGTATTCTCTGTTCTGAAAAATGTTCATGGGCTAAAAAGTATTAAACTTTTTTCCTTTTTTTTCTCCCTTTATATTTTCCCTTTTCTTCATAAAAATCTAACATTTTTATTTTTGAACATGTTTTAAATATGAACATTTTGTTTTTGAACATTGTTAATAGGAATACTTTTATTTTTTTAACACTTTTGAATACGAACATTTTTATTTTTGAACAGTTTAAAAATATGAACAATTTACTAATTTGAACATTTTTAAATTCAAACAATTTTAAAACTTAAACATTTTTTAAATAGAACATTTTCAAATCTAAACAATTTTCGCGTTTGAAATTTTTTAAATATGAACATGTTTTAAAAATGAACATTTTTATTTTTGAACATTTTTAATACGATCATTTTTTATTTTTGAAATTTTTTAATAAGAACATTTTTGAATGTGGACATTTTTTATTTTTAACATATTAAAAATATGAATATTTTTTTCTAATTTGAACTTTTTTAAATTAAAACAATTTTAAAATTTGAATTTTTTTTCAATTAGAACATTTTCATAATTGAACAGTTCTTAGGTTTGATCTTTTTCGAATTTTCAAAATATTTGTGTGAAAATCTTTTGAAATAAGGTAGAATGTTTCGTTGATTCGAAAGATATTCATATGTTTGTTAAAAAAATATTTGAATGTTTGGTTTTTCAAAGCAGTGAATTAATATTTTTTAAATAAATGTAAACTTAATAATTTGTTCTGATCTATTAAATAAAAAATATAGAAAATAGAAAGTAAAAATATGTATGGGTTCTAATATTCATGGTACAAAAATATACATGGAACAGATTCAGACTAAAAAATGTAATTAATGTTGTTAAAAAAGCTACGCACGGTTGTTGGACTTTCCTTGAACTCACTTGCTTTCCTAAAACACACATACTTGTACCGTACATGCTATTATACCAGCTAATCGATCGATATGTTTTGGAGCGGTCTTGGGTCCGACCGAGAATAAAGGATACGCTAATGCTTTTCGGGCTGGCCTAGTAACGCGGACCCTTCAGGCGGGGATTCCAGCTCGCGCCGCTTAATGCGGGGAATAGGTGCTCCCCGCGCGCGCTACGGACCACCAATTCGCTGAAGCGCGCGTAGTTCTGGGCCAGCCCATTTGTGGAACAAATGATCTTTAAAAGGAAATTTTTATACCGCGGAGAAGGGATTCGATCCCGGGAGACGGGCGCGTCAAACAAAGGCTCTTGCCACTGGGATGCTGCGCTACAGACCACAAATTCGCTGAAGCGCACATAGTTCTGGGCCGGCCCATTTGTGGAACAAATGATCGTAAAAAGGAAATTCTTATACTACGGAGAAGGGATTCGATTCCGGGAGACGGGCGCGTCAAATAAAGGCTCTTGCCACTGGGATGCTGCGCTGCTGTTCTGTAGAATAGCACACCGACCTATTTATTTATCTCCACACGCGAGATCTGATTCAGGTAGCTAGCGTCTAGTTATTCTTTCACTCTGCGTTGCGTTTTCTTTTACCCAAGCTTTCTTTCCTTCTTTTCTCGTTTATAAGTATGCCTTGCTTCTAGTCTTAGATAGGGTTTAGTTAGGATTTTTATTTTTCCTTCCATATATGTTTCTTTCACTCGTTTTTATTTCATATATGTTTCTTTCACTCGTTTTTCTTTCCATTTTTCTTCTTTAACTTTGTTACTATTTCTTTGTTTGTTCCTTCATATGTCCGCTAATTTTTTCCCTCTCGTATGCTTCCTCACAATATTTTATTTTTATTTCACCTTTTCAAAACTATGTTTACATATTTTTATGATTTTAACATTTTGTTTCATTTTTTCTCTTAAAGTGCGGATATGTTCCACACATATATGGGATATTTTTTTCAGACATTGTATTTTGTTCCATGTTTAGACGATATATGTTTCTCGGATGGTAAATTTTTATTTGATGTGTAGACGAGATTTTTTTTGTATGCGCCATAGGTTGGGTTTTTCCCTTCAACCTATGGGTTTGTTCTGCACATGTCAACAAGTTGTTCCTAGCTCGTAATGTTTTTGTTCTCCTTAATGTATGGTGTTATTCCTAGTATGCCTCCAATTGTTCCTAGCTATAAATAATTTTGTTCCCCTCAATTTATAAGGTTGTTCCCCATGTGCACCTATGTTGTTCCTATCTACACATGTGTTTGTTCTCCTCAACTTGTGGGGTTGTTCCCATTTTACTCAATGTTATTCCTCACCAAATATTTGTGCTTCCCCTCAATCTATAGGGTTGTTCCCCATGTGCGTCCATGTTGTTCCTATCTACACAAGGGTTTGTTCCCCTCAACTTGTCAGGTTGTTCCCATTTGTTAAAAAAAAAATGTTCCTCACCAACTATTTATTTGTTCCCCACAATTTACGGCTTGTTCTCCATATGTCAATAAATTGTTCCTAGATAAAAATGATTTTGTTCCCTGAATGGCTGAATCTATGGTGTTGTTCCTAATACGCCTCCAAGTTGTTCCTAGCTACAAATGGTTTTGTTCCCCTCAATCTATAAGGTTGTTCCGTACGTGCCTCTATGTTGTTCCTATCCGCATGTGTGTTTGTTCCCGCTCAAATTGTAGGCGTTGTTGCCATTTGACTCAAAGTAATTACTAACTAAAAATTAGGTTGTTCCCCTATATCTATGGAGTTGTTCCCTATACGCCACACATTTGTTCCTAACTATGAATGGTTTTGTTCCCCTCAAATTATATGATTGTTTCTTGTATGTCTCCAAGTTGTTCCTATCTATGTATGTGTTTGTTCCCCTCAATTTATAGGGTTGTTCCATATGTGCCTCTAAGTTGTTCCTATCTACACATGTGTTTGTTTTCCTCAATTTGGAAGGTTGTTCCCATTTGACCCAAAGTTGCTTCTCGCCAAATCGACTATTAACTTGGTTAACAAAATATTAGATATATGTCACAAAAGTTATATCATTGAAATCATATTTAAAACAAGTTTTCAATGGTATATTTTTTGTGATATATATCTTATATTTTATTGACCAAACTAATGATTAAAGTTTTTTCTAGCGGTGTGTAGTACTCTAATAAACTGGTATGGAGGTACTAGCAAACAAGAGGTTGACATGTGCCATGCATCTTCGTTAGTCTGTAGGTGTTATTTTGGTAAGAAAAAAAAGTCTAGTGTTTTGTTCAATGGCGCATGTAACGGCAAAAAAAAATGTCCCTAAGGTTGACATGCTACCCGTAACAGCTCACATGCATGCATAGCTTAGCGGCCAGTGCGCTACTCGATTCCTGTCAAACGAGGAGAGAAAGAAAAGATAGTAGTAGTAGCAAAGCTAGCGAAAAGTGTTTTTACTCCCGAGCTCCAGTGCTCTAACTATGTTAAGAAAAATTAAAAAATATTTTTACAAGTTATAAAAATCATGAAAATAATTCTGAAGACTGTCATTGATACATTCCACAATCATGCAAAATCCCAACCCGAAATTCTTTTTATTTTGAGCTAGATAAAAATGACAAAATCTGATATGTTTTGAAGATTTGAAAATGACTACTTAGATCTACAATTATATCATTTTTGTGTAGCTCAAAATATTAAGTATTTGAAATTGATTTTTTGCACGTTTGTGGGATATATCATTGACTATTGCAGATTTTTTTCCAGATTTTTTTGAAACTCAAAAATATGATTTTATTTTTTTTAAAACGAGATCACTGGTGCCCATGTGCACCAAATTTATGTCCCAAAGCTAGGCCGTACATAAGTAAGTAACACATGCATGTGCTAGAGAAAAGTAAACTGAGAGCAAAGCATGCACATCGACCTGTCCATTAAAAAAACTAGATGATTCCCCGCGCGTTGCTGCGGAAATTGTAGAAGTTGAAATTGTAAGCCGTGGTACATGGTTAAATAAACTTCAGCATATAGAGAGCATTAGTATCATTAAATCATGAAAAGAAAGTCACAATGTACAGAATGGTGACTAAAGCATGTGAAAAGACCATTCCATATAAAAGATCAGATCGATATATCAAATTTCATTGAAAAGGAACGTGAAATGGAAAATGGCAGTTAAGAAGATATCAGGCCTTCCTCTGCCTTTGTATTAAGGAGGACGAACAACCTCATGTCGTACGTAGGAGAACTTGAAAGAAATAGGATACTGCAAAGTAGCTCTTCTGTATATTGCCTTATACAATTCAGTGTACATACGGACAGACATGATGAATACCTTCCTATTTCAGTTTTTGCTGGTAATGCATCTTGGACAGTTTGGTTCTCTAGCATTCGTTTTTGAGATAATGTGCTTTTCTCATCGAACATGCCTCAATCTTCTAAAAAAAATGGAAGACAGTTCCTATAAAAGTTTGTAAGAATCAATTTCATCACGTTTAAGGAAAAAAAAAGATGCATCATCAGCTATTTTATGCGAAGGAATAAAATTATGTAATATTATAATATAGCTTAAATGTGGCACAAGGAAGAAGGGAGAAGCATAAATTTCTTGTACGTTTGCCCTTGTTTTGATTGAAACGGTGTAAGGCAATTAAGTACCATTACGATGCTAAAATTAATATAAGAAGGAAACTGCAGTTGCAAATATGAAAACAAAGAAGTTGTATCCTTTTGTTTTCACTAATCGAATAATTAGTATCTTCAAAGCTGAAAAATAGAGCATGGACAGCAACTCGGACGTATCATCTTGGAACCTTCTAGCCTGTAGGCATCTAGACTTGCAAATTGAACAAATAATTAAATGAATTAGAATAGCCTTGATCCTTGGAATTGATTAAGAAAAATAAAAGGAATTGACATGATAGATGAGTATTTAATATTAGTGAATATATTCTTTCTGGTAGAACTGAGAGAGGTCAATTCCTAACTGACAAATGGGAAATCAGATGAGCATTCCTCTAGCAAATTAGGATAACTATTCCCTGATATCCCCGTTTAGACTACTTGCAATTAACTGTAATGAACGTACTCAGAGAATTTCACACATTGTTATCCACAGAGAAAAACTAAGCCAGGAAGAAAACTGATATGGATGCACAACAAATAAACCGAACATCAATTGCGCGAAGGTGAGACTAAAAGGTTTTTATGTGGATGGGATAAGGAATGCACCTGGTGAAGTTCTCATCGATTGTCTACAGCAGCCTGATGCTAATTTTGAGGCTTGTGCCTGTGAGCATCATCCCTGAGCTATGTGTAGTTCTTCTCTCACGGCAACACCAAATGGTGAATGCCTACCATGATGGCTCAAATGATTTTCAGAACTTTCAGGATCATCCATCTTTGCATACCGCAGAATCGTAAGCGGATAATGTACTCCCCGCATAAACCTATGAAAAAAAAGCCAAATACCAAATATGAACGATGTGAAGACAAAAAGAACATTTCATATGAAGCAACATCCAGCTACAAATATATTAATATAAAAAAGTAGATATTATTAGGTTCTGAAATTTCTTCATTTTTAGATGGTTAGTACATTTGAGTGATTAGCTGGCTAATCTTCCCCATTCAAAAAACTTACCTGGCTAATCTTCAGTAAGAAAAAACTGTACAGTAACATATTTCTAAATTCATAAGAATGATGAACTGCCATTTCTCCTCAGTGGAAGCACGTCATGTTGCATTGCTCCCTCTCCCCAAACGCCATCCGTATGTAGCATGCATAAGGAACACAGTCAAAAGCATGTTACCAGTTCAATATTTTTTTGCTCTACAGACATGAAATTAATTGAGAAAACATAGAGGATATCAATTCCCCTGTGAGATAAGTAGCGATTGGGGAAAATAAAGAGAGGAACATGTTGTTGAGACTGAGACCATGTACATGTATTCTTTACCAGAGCACGACCCTGATTGATAGACGTTTGATGGATTGGCTGAGGCCAGGGCGATGACAGACGATAACCTTCTGAACAAACGGAGAGCAACGACGGACGATAACCTGGCATATCATGGATTACAAAAGGGCTGCCTAAAAAAATGAACACCCAAATTCCAAGAGGAGCAGCGTGGCACCAATTGCTTCTCATGGTGTCGGGGCTTGGGAGTAGATGGAAGGGGGAGGGGGGATCATTGGCAGATAATTTCAGGGACATATGTAAGTATTTTAAAGAGGGGCGAATCCGCTCGAATTCCATCAGTTTCTTTTGCAGTTAGTTTGTGCATAGATCGTGGGGGAGGGGAAGAGAATAAGGTAGATTGATGGTGGAAAGGAAGCGTCAAAGCGTCAACGAAGCGTCATTGCAGTCGGTGTCCGGAGTGTCGATGGAGAAGGCCAACAATGATGGGCTGGAACAAACGGGATGGGCTGTATGGTGAGTGTTTCTTTACAAACAAAAAAGTTGTGTGCTTGGGAAAGCCCAAAGAAAACTTAATGAATACGGGACGGAACGACTGGCAACCAAATGAAGCTACTGACGTGATTGAAACGGACGGAACAAACGGGAAGAAACTGACGTGGCATACTAAGTGACGTGGAGGCCTTGCATGTTGAGAGAATACCGTTAGTGGGTTGCTCCAATTTAGATATTATTATAGATGCAGCTCACAGCTTCGCATTGCAAGGGCACGGCCGGCCCCTATCGCATCCACAGGGTTCCTATTTTTAGTCCCACCTCGGCCAACCGGTTTAAATACCCGTCTCACCGTGGATCAAATGTACAGTATATCTTATAATTGGAGACTCCCATTAAGCCTCCGGTTAATTCTGGGTACAAAGCTAAAAATGATTACCAGATCTAATATTAACAACTGCGATCTAATAACGTCTACGGTATATGCCTTCCGTAATACACGATGCTTTCCGTAAAAAAAAAAAATTCTCTTCGCCATCGATCGTGCCTTCTTCCGCCGATTGCCTGCATGCCGCCGCCTCTCCTATGTGTCGTACGTGCGCCTCTCCGGCTCCTCGATCCCTAGTCCCTACTCGATCAATGTCGACAAATCGCCATGAGCGTATGCCGTACCAGACCTGCGCTTGCTACTCTTCATGTTCGCTAGAATCCTCGATGGGGCACCTGCGTGGAGATGATTCCAGCAAGGTTTTTGGTTTCTCCGCCCACAATCTTTCATCCACTCTCTAGCAGCGTCAATGTCCCTTAATGCACTCTGCAGGTAATCAGGAACAGATCGAGATCAGTTATCCACGAGGCTCTCTCCTTGAACGAGCGTCAGCCAGTGGCCACGAAGCCCACGATATGATGGCCCTCACATCAGCAGGTTGAATTTCTGTACATCCACTAGCTGCCCACATACTTGGCATCCTCATTCGTATAAAGCATGTAGACCTCATGTTAAAGTGAGGTGCCAACCCAACCCAACCCACGCTCCACGACTCCGGCGAATCTGGCGATTCTCTGGCGATCTTGCGCCGCCGCCGCCGTTTCCCTCCCCACCCCAACAGCTCGTCGTCGCTGGTATTTGCCGGTGCGCGCGGGAGAGCATGTCTGCCCCCAAGTGGACGGCGGGTTTCCCGTCGTTTGCCGAGGAGAGGAGATTGGGAGAGGAGCGGGTGCGGATGGAGAAGGAAGCGGCGATGGCGGAGGAGAGGAAGCAGGCGCTGTTGCGGCGGAAACTACTTATCCTTCAGATCAGCCTCGCTTCGGAGTGGGCGATCGAGCAGATGGCGAAGGGGTGGCGGCCGCAAATCTCAGGGCAAGGGCTCGAGGAGCAGGTCGCGGCGGCACTGGCGATGATCACAATGAAGGACCCCGAGGACCCGATGAGGCTAATGGCGGAGCAAGGGCTGGTGGACTTGGAAAATTGGACGCCATGAAGACCTCGTATCGGGCCACGCCGTTGAGACCTTCTCCGCTGCTGGTTGGCGGTGAGGGTATGCGATCTGTGGGCTCTTATGGTCCGCGATGCTCTGCAGATGTTCGGCGGCAGATGGAGAGGATCAGGAAGGGGAACCCATCTCCGACGAGAAGCTCCTCGCCGGAGAGGATGGGGAAAATCTGGGGGTGTCAGGGAAGGGCCCCACTGCGAAGTGGCTCACTGGTTGCAGTTGTGGGTGGCCGTCGATTGGATCCCCCTGGTCGTGATCGGACCATCCGTGAGGTTTCTGGGATAGCGGCTTTCCAGAATACGTCTTCAACATTGGATATATCTGGGGCTACGCCGTGTGTTTCATTCAACAAACCCCTGGTCGGATCTAGGGTTTCGCCTAGGTCTCCGACACTGGTCTGGATCAGGAGAGATTTGGTCCAGGCCAGATCCTTCACTCCCGCCGATTGCTTCCCTACTAGAGATGGTTTCCTTCCCAAGCCTGTAGTGATTAAGTTCTCAGATCTGTGGGGGTGCTGAAGAAGGGAAGAAGTCTTTTGTTGAGGTCGTCAAGATGGCGGGAGGGGGCCGTGGTGCTGGCAGATTTGGTGGCACTGGGGGTGGCCGTGGTCCTGGTGGCGGCCATGCTCCCTCAGGATCAGCTGCAGCTACTTCGGCGGCAACCTCGCTTGGTGCTGCTCCTGATCCAGTGGTCAAATGTGAATTTCCCCAACAAATGATGCAGCAGATGGGATCTGGGCAAGGTATGTTCCCGATGCTACAACCAAACATGTGGAACATGCCGTTGAGTCAGTGGTCGCAACTCTTCGGCAACCAGCAGATTCCCCCCACTGGTTTCAATCCTTTGATGATGCTACCTCAGGGGATTCCTGCTAGTCTTCCTCAATCCAACAGTCAAGGCAGTAGTGCTAGCTTGGTTCCTTCACAGCAACAACAGGTCTCTGGTGCTAGGAAGAACAAGAAGAAGAATAAAAAACGGTGTGTTTCTGATGGGTCAAAGAATAGTGGTGACAGGTTTGGAACTAATCTGCAAGTATCAATTGCTAGTGGGCCTGGACCTGTCTTAGATCCAAAATTCAGGAATGTGACTTGCTATAATTGTGGAGAATTAGGACACTATGTTGGTCTCTGCACTAGGATCAAGAGGTGTTTCATTTGCAGCAAAACTGGTCACCACATGGATAATTGCCTTATGTGGTATTCCCTCCTACCAACTGCCCAATACTGGGGGAGTGCCAACCCTGGGTTGGGATTCTTTCATGTTGAAGTGGAAGGGCCAAAGGCAGTGTAGTGGTTGAATATGGACAATGTAGGTGTTTTGGTGATTAAAGAAGGAGATATCTCTGCTGAAGAGCTTGAAAAATGTTTCAATGACATGTGGAAAGTGAATTGGTTCTGGCAGATCAGACAGATTGCACCCAAGAAGTTCTTAGTAAGATTTCCTCCTAGCAAAAGAATCAAAGATCTAGTGGAGTACCTGATAAGGGGTGGCCCGATCTTCTCAGTAAGCAATGGTGGTGATGATGATCACGGGATGATAGCAGCGGAGGAACACGACGATGTAGTGGATGATAACTTGTATGACGCAACGAGATCTCTCGATTGGTCCCTGTCGCCAATGCAACAACTCTCAACCCTACAAGATATTCGCAACTCCACACACTTGCGCACGTAGCCGCCGACCACGAAGCGGTAAGTTGCAACCTTCTAATTCCCAATGGAACAGCAGATCACACAAGACTTTTTCAGGATCTACACAATATCAAGCAATATGGTGTAGGGAATTCAATAGTTTTGCAGAGCAAACAACTAAGAACTAGGGTTTATCTTAAACGTGGTCTAAAGCAACTTTGGGGGCGTCCTATGGACTTATATAGGCGTCCGGGACGACCTCGGGTTGAAAAGTACGAAAATAACCGACCCAGAATAGATCCGGTCGAGACGGACTCGAGTCGGCCGGTCTGGCGGTCGGTCGACCGGGTGTGGGACCGGCCGGTCCGGTTCAAACCGGGCCTGGCGCCGGGTGGTGACCGGGCGAGGCTTCCGGGCTTACTGGATAGTGCCCGGATGGCACAAGCGCCGCGGCCGGTTGAAACCGGACGGATCCGGTGCTGGATCCGGTTGGACCGGGCGTGGGACCGGTTGGTCCGGCGGCACGGCCGGTCGGACCGGATCTAGCACCGGCCTGAACTTCAGCTTCCCCTCTCGCGCCTTCCTCCCGCTCCTCCCTCGCGCGTCATTGGATGTCTTCAGGTCCAGCTCCATGTCCAGCTTCACGTCCATCTTCTGGTCCAGCTGCTCCTCTCCTCCTCGTGCGATGCTTGCTCCCTCCTCATACCTAATCATACATAAGTAATAGCACGTAGGCAGTATAAATTTCTCATCAATCAAAGTATCGTTTAGGAACAAGTTCACCTGTTGTTTAAGTAGCTTCGCACGAGCTCGTGTCATTGGTCCAATCCTAACTTCATTGGACTTGAGCTTCACGACGAGGATCATCTTCAACTTGCAATGACGGAGGTAGTAGTGAGGTAGGGATGTCCTCATCATCTCCCCCCCTTCAAAAGGCGTCGACCTCGACGCTCCAAGGTCTTCTCCGTCATATGGTGTCAAATCAGCAACATTGAAAGAATTACTGACACCAAACTCATCAAGCTGGAAGATCTATCGAGTATGCATTATCATTGATCTTGGCAAGCACTTTGTAAGGACCAGCACCACGAGGCTTCAACTTAGACTTCCGCAGCTTCGGGAACCTATCCTAGCGAAAATGTACCCAGACCATATCACCAGGCTTGAACAACATCTCCTTACGCTTCTTATTCATCCTTGCAGCATTGCTCTTGCCTTTCTTCTCGATCAACTCTTTAGTCTTCACATGTATTTTTCGTACAAAATCTGCCCTTTTGGATGCCTCCATATTAACTCTCTCGTGTATAGGCAAAGGCAACAAGTCAAGTGGAGTAATGGGCTTGAAACCATGCACCACCTCAAAAGGACACAGCTCCGTGGTAGAATGTACCGCCCTGTTGTAAGAAAACTCCACATGCGGCAAACAATCTTCCCACTCCTTCAGGTTCGTCTTGATCATGGATCTCAACAGTTGTGACAATGTTCTATTCACCACTTCAGTTTGTCCATCAGTTTGGGGATGACAAGTAGTACTGAAAAGTAACTTCGTCCCCAGCTTTCTCCACAGCGTCTTCCGAAGTAGCTCATAAACTTCACGTCACGATCAGAAACAATAGTCTTCGGGACTCCATGTAGTCGCACAACCTCCCTGAAAAATAGGTTAGCAATATGCGACGCATCGTCGCTTTTGTGGCAGGCAATAAAGTGTGATATCTTAGAAAATCTATCCACTACCACAAATATAGAATCATGGCCTCTCTTAGTACGCGCCAAACCCAACACAAAATCCATACTAATATCCTCCCAAGGTGTAGTAGGTGCCGGTAAAGGAGTATACAAACCGTGAGGCTTCAGCTTGGACTTGGACTTGTTGCAAGTAATGCATCTCTTCACATACCTGTCCACGTCCCGCCTCATCTTTGGCCAATAAAAGTGGTCAGCTAGCATGAGTAGCGTCTTCTCACGCCCAAAGTGACCCATCAAACCTCCAGCATGTGATTCCTGCTATAAGAGCAAACGTACAGACGATTCTGGAACACATAGTTTGTTAGCTCTAAACAAGAACCCATCATGTATGTGATATTTTTCCCATGCTTTACCAAGAGCACCTAAGCGATATGGTTCAGCAAAATCATGATCAGTAGCATACAAATCACATAATATCTCTAAACCAGGAATTTTAACATCAAGTTGAGTTAATAGCATATTCTTCCTAGATAGAGCATCGACAACAATATTATCTTTTCCCTTCTTATGCTTGATAATGTATGGAAAAGACTCAATGAACTCAACCCACTTAGCAAGACGCTTATGCAAAGTAGACTGAGCTTTCAGGTATTTTAAAGCTTCATGATCAGAATGTATGATAAATTCTTTTGGCCACAAGTAATGTTGCCAAACCTCAAGAACTCTTACTAAAGCATACAATTCTTTATCGTATATAAGATAGTTCAACTTAGCACCAGACAGTTTCTCAGAAAAATATGCAATTGGGCGACCCTCTTGCATCAACACACCACCAATTCCAATACCACTAGCATCACATTCAATCTCAAATTGCTTATTGAAATCAGGAAGTGCAAGTAACGGTGCAGAAGTTAACAATCTCTGCAGTTCATCAAAAGCATGATCTTGGGCTGCGCCCCACTCAAATATTACACCCTTTTTAGTTAAGTCATTCAAAGGTGCAGCAATAGTACTAAAGTTGGGCACAAATCTTCTATAAAACCCAGCTAGACCATGAAAACTTCTAACTTGACTCACATTCATGGGAGTAGGCCAATTTTGAATAGCTTCAATTTTTGACACATCTACTTCTACTCCATGCTTAGAGAAAACATAACCCAGAAATATGACCTTATCTTTGCAAAATGTGCACTTCTCAAGATTACCATAGAGTTTATTATCACGCAACACTTGCAAAACATGTCGAATATGTATAGTATGATCGAGATTCATTGCGGCTGTAGATTAATATGTCATCAAAGTACACAACCACAAACTTGCCAATAAATTCACGCAAAACATGGTTCATCGAGTCTCATGAAAGTGCTAGGTGCATTAGTCAAACCAAAAGGCATTACTAACCACTCATATAAACCAAATTTTGTTTTAAAGGCTGTTTTCCACTCACCCCCTTCTTTCATCCTAATTTGATGATAACCACTACGCAAATCAATTTTAGAGAACACAGCAGCACCACTCAATTCATCTAGCATATCCTCTAAACGGGGAATAGGATGATGATATCAAATATTAATGTTGTTTATAGCTCTACAATCTACGCACATACGCCATGTACCATCTTTCTTAGGAACTAGAATAACAGGAACAGCACAAGGACTAAGGCTTATGCGGATATAACCTTTGTCGAGTAGCGCTTGTACTTGCTTCTGTATCTGCTTCGTTTCTTCAGGTTTGTTCTATATGGTGCCCGATTGGGTAGCGAAGCTCCAGGAATCAAGTCGATTTGATGCTCAATACCTCGCAATGGTGGAAGTCCTGCGGGTGTACCTCATCCGGAAACACGTCGCCAAATTCCTGCAAAACATTAGAAACGCCAAGAGGAAGAGGGATCATGTCGTTAGAAACCAAAACCGTACCCCTGTACAAGAGCACAAGAGGCATGGCTGTAGGATCCTCGCTAAATTCTCTCATGTCTTCTTTGGTGGCTAATGAGACTAAGGAATTCACTCTCTCACTTTTCCTTATATCATTCACAACATTACAATTCTCTCGCCTACCTAAAGAAGCATCCTCCAAGTTTACTTAAACTTTCTGACGAGACTCATTGACAATTTGCTGTGGTGTCATAGGCTGTAAATTGATTTTCTTGCCCTTGAACTCCAAGTGATACGTATTAGCACGGCCATTGTGTTGTACAGAATGGTCATAGAGCCAAGGCCGACCCAATAATAGGTGACACACCGTCATAGGAACCACATCAAAGTCAATGCAATCCTTATACGGCCTAATAGCAAATTCAACACGCACCATGTGGTTTACCTTCATCTCATCATTGTCGCTCAACCACTGAATATAGTATGGATGCGGGTGTGGTAGATACTTCAACTTTAGTTTGGTGCACAACTCCTTGCTTGCTAAATTGCGGCAACTCCCGCCATCAATAATGACCTTGCAAGCCTTGTCAGGACCAACTAAAGCCTTTGTTTGGAACAAATTGCAGCGCTGAGTAGATGCACTAGGCAACACATTAAGAGCACGCTGCAACACAACAATGGTGCGAGCATCAGACGGATATGCATCTTCACCATCAGTGTCATAGTCATCATCTTCTGGAGCATTAGGATCAACATCTTCTCCAGTCTCATACTCATTGTCCTCATTGATAATCATGACTCTACAGTTAGGACAATCTCTCTTGAAGTGACCCTTGCCACCACATGTATGACAAGCCATATCATGGTTACGCGCAGTAGACATGTTAGATCCACTCGTACTTGCAGCAGATTCGGACTTCTTTGTGTTAGACACATTGGAGACCGGCTTGCTAGGCGGAGTAGAGTATGGTGCAGAGCGCGTCGATGGTGCTGGCGCCGTAGATGGGGGCGCGCGGGGTGTAAAACGCCCAGCTCCCGTAGTACGACCTTTGACCTTTGCTTCGTCAGCCAACTGTGTTTCGGCTTCTCTTGCATGATGTAACAATTGATTCATATTGGTGTAACTGTAGTGACGAACAATGCCTTTGATATCATACTTCAAACCGTTGAGGAAATTCTGCATTGTCATCTCGAGAGACTCACGGACACGGCCACGCTGCATAAGCATCTCCATCTCCATGTAGTATTCATCCACAGTCTTCACACCTTGCCTCAAAAGAGTCAACTTATCAAATATATTCCGCAAGTAATTTGTAGGCACAAAGCGAGAAGTCATTGCCTCCTTCATAGCACGCCATGTGCGTATAGGTTGCTCACCATCCTCATCTCGGTTACGAACAAAAGCATCCCACCAACGCAATGCATAGCCATCAAATTCGGAAGAACCAAGCTTTATCTTCCTATCTTCAGTATAATGTGGATGTAAGCTCCATAACTTTTCAATCTTGAGCTCCCAAGTGAGGTATTCTTCATCATCAGCTCCTCCTTCAAACTTGGGTATAAAAAACTTGGGCTTACCCAATCCATCTTCCTCATCTTGTCCACGACCATTGCGGCCAAGTGGAGCCCAACCACGAGGACGATTACCACGTGGCGCACCACGAGCATTGTGTGCGTCATCTTGAAGCTCAGGATCTTCATCATCTTCTTGTTGTTGTTGTGCAGTCAAATTCTCAACAGCTAAACGCAAATCAGCAAGACTGTGCTGTATATCCGTCATTTGATCTTTCATCGTAGTGACGGTCTCACATGTAGTATCCAGCTTCTGGGAAATCGCTTGGACCGTCCCATTAAGCACCTCGTCCTGAGCGCGGAATTCACGTCGCATCTCATTACGAAGAGCCTCAAACTCCCTCCATGTGATGAGATCTGCAACACTCTTGTTTTCCTGGTTAACAAGTTTTTGATCACTAGCAGACATCGTTAGTAGATTAGTGCACTAAATCAGAAATATATGGTGGAACTCTCACAACTCACTCAAAACTGATAAGAAAAGTAAATCTTACCGCTCCAAAGTGAATAAGTATTGCTTACCACTTGTAGTAACAACTAGTGCACGGTTGTAGCGAAGCGAATATCAAGGGTATAAGAACAAATCACACGGCAAAGCAGGATATATGTGGGGTGATACGTCCATTTTGCATCACTATTTTATATCATAATTTTACTATTATTCATTGATATATTTCATATTTAGATATGATACTTATGTTATTTCACCTATTTTGCATGTTTCATGATTATTGGAGAATTATTCACCGGAGTCAGAATTCTGCTGGAAAAAGCACCGTCAGGATACAATATTTCTGAAGATCAACAATTGATGGAAAATATACCGAAGCTCCTATTTTTCCAGATGACGGAGCCAGCCAAAAGGGGAGGCCGAGGAGGGCCGCCATGGACCCTCCCCATAGGCCGGCGCGGCCACCAGGGCCGGCGCGGCCACCAGGGCCGGCGCGCCGCCACGTGGGGAGGGGGCCCACGACCCCCTCGACCATCGCCCTTTCGCGTACTTCATCTGCCCGAAACCCTAAGGTGCGGAGGAACATCGAGGATAGTCATAGCCGCCTCCTCGAGGCGGAAAACATCAGAGAAAAGAGCTCTTCGGCAGGCAGAAATCTGCCGGGGAAATTCCCTCCCGGAGGGGGGAAATCGTCGCCATCGTCACCGTCATCGAGCTGGACTTCATTGGGATCATCATCATCATCATCTCCACCACCGACACCGTCATCTCCACCGCTGCGCCTCGTCTCCGCTGTAACATCCAGGGTTGAATCTTGATTATTTCATAGGGAAACTCTCCAGGTGTTGATTACTCCTTGTTATTGATGCTATTGAGTGAAACCATTGAATCAAGGTTTATGTTCAGATTGTTATCCATCATCATATCACCTCTGATCATGTTCCATATTATGTCTTGTGAGTAGTTCGTTTAGTTCTTGAGGACATGGGTGAAGTCTAAATGTTAGTAGTGAACTATGTTGAGTATTATTTAATGGTTTGATATTTAAGTTGTGGTGTTATTCTTCTAGTGGTGTCATGTGAACGTCGACTACATGATACTTCACCTTTATGGGCCTAGGGGAATGCATCTTGTATTCGTTTGCTAATTGTGGGGTTGCCGGAGTGACAGCAACTCTGAACCCCCGTTGGTATATCGATGCATGAGGGATAGCAGGATCTCAGAGTTTAAGGCTGTGGTTAGATTTATCTTACTTACTTTCTTGTATTTGTGGATGCTTGCAAGGGGTTTAATCACAAGTATGTATTAGTCCTAGGAAGGGCGGTGCATTATGATACGTCTCCGACGTATCGATAATTTCTTATGTTCTATGCCATATTATTGATGATACCTACATGTTTTATGCACACTTTATGTCATATTCGTGCATTTTCTGGAACTAACCTAATAACAAGATGCCGAAGTGCCAGTTGCTGTTTTCTGCTGTTTTTGGTTTCAGAAATCCTAGTATCGAAATATTCTCGGAATTGGACGAAACAAAGACCCAGGGGCCTATTTCGCCACGAACCTTCCAGAAGACCGAAGAGCATACGAAGTGGGGCCACGAGGTGGCGACACCACATGGCGGCGCGGCCAAGGGGGCCCGCGCTGCCCGTGGTGTGGGCCCTCGTTAGCCCCCGACTCTGCCCTTCCGCCTACTTAAAGCCTCCGTCGCGAAACCCCCGAGGCGAAAAACCATGATACGGAAAACCTTACGCGAGACGCCGCCGCCGATCCCATCTCGGGGGATTACGGAGATCTCCTCCGGCACCCTGCCGGAGAGGGGATTCATCTCCCGGAGGACTCTACACCGCCATGGTCGCCTCCGGAGTGATAAGTGAGTAGTTCACCCCTGGACTATGGGTCCATAGCAGTAGCTAGATGGTTGTCTTCTCCTCATTGTGCTTCATTGTTGGATCTTGTGAGCTGCCTAACATGATCAAGATCATCTATCCGTAATACTCTATGTTGTGTTTGTCGGGATCCGATGGATAGAGAATACCATGTTATGTTAATTATCAAGTTATTACATATGTGTTGTTTATGATCTTGCATGCTCTCCGTTACTAGTAGAGGCTCTGGCCAAGTTTTTGCTTTTAACTCCAAGAGGGAGTATTTATGCTCGATAGTGGGTTCATGCCCGCATTGACACCGGGACGGTGACGAGAAAGTTCTAAGGTTGTGTTGTCTCTGTTGCCACTAGGGATAAAACATTGGCGCTATGTCCGGAGGATGTAGTTGTTGATTACATTACGCACCATACTTAATGCAATTGTCTGTTGCTTTGCAACTTAATACTGGAAGGGGTTCGGACGATAACCTGAAGGTGGACTTTTTAGGCATAGATGCAGTTGGATGGCGGTCTATGTACTTTGTCGTAATGCCCAACTAAATCTCACTATACTTATCATATCATGTATGTGCATTGTTATGCCCTCTCTATTTGTCAATTGCCCGACTGTAATTTGTTCACCCAACATGCTTTTATCTTATGGGAGAGACACCTCTATTGAACTGTGGACCCCGGTCCATTCTTTTATACTGAAATACAAATCTGCTGCAATTCTTGTTTTACTGTTTTCTCTGCAAACAATCATCTTCCACACAATTCGGTTAATCCTTTGTTACAGCAAGCCGGTGAGATTGACAACCTCACTCGTTTCGTTGGGGCAAAGTACTTTGGTTGTGTTGTGCAGGTTCCACGTTGGCGCCGGAATCTCCGGTGTTGCGCCGCACTACATCCCGCCGCCATCAACCTTCAACGTGCTTCTTGACTCCTACTGGTTCGATTAAACCTTGGTTTCTAGCGAGGGAAACTTGCCGCTGTGCGCATCACACCTTCCTCTTGGGGTTCCCAACGGACGTGTCAACTACACGCATCAAGCAAATTTACGGCGCCGTTGCCGGGGAGATCAAGACACGCTGCAAGGGGAGTCTCCACTTCCCAATCTCTTTACTTTGTTTTTGTCTTGCTTTATTTTATTTACTACTTTGTTTGCTGCATTATATCAAAACACAAAAAAATTAGTTGCTAGCTTTACTTTATTTACTGTCTTGTTTGCTATATCAAAAACACAAAAAAATTAGTTTACTTGCATTTACTTTATCTAGCTTGTTTTATTTACTACTGCTAAAATGGCCAACCCTGAAAATACTAAGTTGTGTGACTTCACTAGCACAAATAATAATGATTTCCTATGCACACCTATTGCTCCACCTGCTACTACAGCAGAATTCTTTGAAATTAAACCTGCTTTACTTAATCTTGTCATGAGAGAGCAATTTTCTGGTGTTAGTTCTGACGATGCTGCTGCCCATCTCAATAATTTTGTTGAACTATGTGAAATGCAAAAATATAAAGATGTAGATCGTGACATTATAAAATTAAAATTGTTTCCTTTCTCATTAAGAGGAAGAGCTAAAGATTGGTTGCTATCTCTGCCTAAGAATAGTATTGATTCCTGGACTAAATGCAAGGATGCTTTTATTGGTAGATATTATCCCCCTGCTAAAATTATATCTTTGAGGAGTAGCATAATGAATTTTAAACAATTGGATAATGAACATGTTGCTCAAGCTTGGGAAAGAATGAAATCTCTGGTTAAACATTGCCCAACCCATGGACCGACTACTTGGATGATCATCCAAACCTTCTATGCAGGACTAAATTTTTCTTCGCGGAATTTATTGGATTCAGCTGCTGGAGGTACCTTTATGTCCATCACTCTTGGTGAAGCAACAAAGCTTCTTGATAATATGATGGTTAATTACTCCGAATGGCATACGGAAAGAGCTCCACAAGGTAAGAAGGTAAATTCCGTTGAAGAATCCTCTTCCTTGAATGATAAGGTTGATGCTATTATGTCTATGCTTGCGAATGATAGGACTAATGTTGATCCTAATAATGTTCCATTAGCTTCATTGGTTGCCCAAGAAGAACATGTTGATGTAAACTTCATTAAAAATAATAATTTCAACAACAATGCTTATCGAAACAATTCTAGTAATAACTATAGGCCATATCCTTATAATAATGGTAACGGTTATGCTAATTCTTATGGGAATTCTTACAACAATAATAGGAATACACCCCCTGGACTTGAAGCTATGCTTAAAGAATTTATTAGTACACAAACTGCCTTTAATAAATCTGTTGAGGAAAAGCTCAATAAAATTGATATTCTTGTTTCTAGAGTTGATAGTCTTGCCTCTGATGTTGATCTTTTGAAATCGAAAGTTATGCCTAATAGGGATATTGAAAATAAAATTGTTACTACAGCAAATGCCATCCAAGTTAGAATTAATGAGAATATAAGATTAATGGCTGAACTGCGTGCTAGGTGGGATAGAGAAGAAAATGAAAAACTAGCTAAAAAGGAAAATGTAGCTAAAGTTTGGACTATTACCACCACTAGCAATGCTAATGATTCATATGTTGCTGCACCTCCTACTATCAATGGTAAAATAATTGGTGTTGGCAATGCTTCTACTTCTAGTGCAAAGCGCGCAAAATTACTGAAACTGCTAAAGCTGCTGAAACCGCTCGTGATAAAACTGCTGAAATTTTTTCCAACCTTGGGGATGATAATCTCATTGCTTTAGATTGTAATGATTTAGATTTTGATGATTGCCACATCTCTGAAATTATAAAGTTCTTACAAAAACTTGCTAAAAGTCCTAATGCTAGTGCTATAAACTTGGCTTTCACAAAACATATTACAAATGCTCTCATAAAAGCTAGAGAAGAGAAACTAAAACTTGAAACTTCTATTCCTAGAAAGCTAGAGGATGGTTGGGAGCCCATCATTAAAATGAGAGTTAAAGATTTTGATTGTAATGCTTTATGTGATCTTGGTGCAAGTATTTCTGTTATGCCTAAAAAAGTCTATGATATGCTTGACTTGCCACCATTGAAAAACTGTTATCTGGATGTTAATCTCGCTGATAATGCTAAAAAGAAACCTTTGGGGAGAGTTGATAATTTTCATATTATGGTTAACAATAATCTTGTCCCCGTTGATTTTGTTATCTTGGATATTGAATGCAATGCATCTTGCCCCATTATATTAGGAAGACCTTTTCTTCGAACCGTTGGTGCTACTATTGATATGAAGGAAGGTAATATTAAATATCAATTTCCTCTCAAGAAAGGTATGGAACACTTCCCTAGAAAGAGAATGAAGTTACCTTATGATTCTGTTATTAGAACAAATTATGATGTTGATGCTTCGTCTCTTGATGTTACTTGAGATACACTTTCTGCGCCTAGCTGAAAGGCGTTAAAGAAAAGCGCTTATGGGAGACAACCCATGTTTTACTCCAGTATCTTTGTTTTATATTTGTGTCTTGGAAGTTGTTTACTACTGTAGCAACCTCTCCTTATCTTAGTTTTGTGTTTTGTTGTGCCAAGTAAAGTCTTTGATAGTAAAGTAAGTACTAGATTTGGATTACTGCGCAGTTCCAGATTTCTTTGCTGTCACGAATCTGGGTCTACCTCCCTGTAGGAAGCTCAGAAAATTAAGCCAATTTACGTGCATGATCCTCAGATATGTACGCAACTTTCATTCAATTTTAGCATTTTCATTTGAGCAAGTCTGGTGGCCTAATAAAATCCATCTTTACGGACTGTTCCTTTTTGACAGATTCTGCCTTTTATTTTGCATTGCCTCTTTTGCTATGTTGGATGAATTTCTTTGATCCATTAATGTCCAGTAGCTTTATGCAATGTCCAGAAGTGTTAAGAATGATTGTGTCACCTCTGAACATGTGAATTTTTATTATGCACTAACCCTCTAATGAGTTGTTTCGAGTTTGGTGTGGAGGAAGTTTTCAAGGATCAAGAGAGGAGTATGATGCAATATGATTAAGGAGAGTGAAAGCTCTAAGCTTGGGGATGCCCCGGTGGTTCACCCCTGCATATTCTAATAAGACTCAAGCGTCTAAGCTTGGGGATGCCCAAGGCATCCCCTTCTTCATCGACAACATTATCGAGGTTCCTCCCCTGAAACTATATTTTTATTCCGTCACATCTTATGTACTTTGCTTGGAGCGTCGGTTTGTTTTTGTTTTTTGTTTTGTTTGAATAAAATGGATCCTAGCATTAACTTTATGGGAGAGAGACACGCTCCGCTGTAGCATATGGACAAATATGTCCTTAGGCTCTACTCATAGTATTCATGGCGAAGTTTCATCTTCGTTAAATTGTTATATGGTTGGAATTGGAAAATGCTACATGTAGTAATTCTAAAATGTCTTGGATAATTTGATACTTGGCAATTTTTGTGTTCATGTTTAAGCTCTTGCATCATATACTTTGCACCCATTAATGAAGAAACACTTAGAGCTTGCTAATTTGGTTTGCATATTTGGTTTCTCTAGAGTCTAGATAACATCTAGTATTGAGTTTTGAACAACAAGGAAGACGGTATGGAGTCTTATAATGTTTACAATATGTCTTTTATGTGAGTTTTGCTGTACCGTTCATCCTTGTGTTTGTTTCAAATAACCTTGCTAGCCTAAACCTTGTATCGAGAGGGAATACTTCTCATGCATCCAAAATCCTTGAGCCAACCACTATGCCATTTGTGTCCACCATACCTACCTACTACATGGTATTTATCCGCCATTCCAAAGTAAATTGCTTGAGTGCTACCTTTAAAATTCCATCATTCGCCTTTGCAATATATAGCTCATGGGACAAATAGCTTAAAAACTATTGTGGTATTGAATATGTACTTATGCACTTTATCTCTTATTAAGTTGCTTGTTGTGCGATAACCATGTTTCAGGGACGCCATCAAATATTCTTTGTTGAATATCATGTGAGTTGCTATGCATCTCCGTCTTGTCTGAAGTAAGAGAGATCTACCACCTTAATGGTTGGAGCATGCATATTGTTAGAGAAGAACATTGGGCCGCTAACTAAAGCCATGATCCATGGTGGAAGTTTCGAGTCTTGGACATATATCCTCAATCTCATATGAGAATAATAATTGTTGCCATATGCTTATGCATTAAAGAGGAGTCCATTATCTCGTTGTCCATGTTGTCCCGGTATGGATGTCTAAGTTGAGAATAATCAAAAGCGAGAAATCCAAAATGCGAGCTTTCTCCTTAGACCTTTGTACAGGCGGCATGGAGGTACCCCATTGTGACACTTGGTTAAAACATGTGCATTGCAAAGATCCGGTAGTCCAAGTTAATTAGGACAAGGTGCGGGCACTATTAGTATACTATGCATGAGACTTGCAACTTGTAAGATATAATGTACATAACTCATATGCTTTATTACTACCGTTGACAAAATTGTTTCATGTTTTCAAAATAAAAGCTCTAGCACAAATATAGCAATCGATGCTTTCCTCTTTGAAGGACCATTCTTTTTACTTTTATGTTGAGTCAGTTCACCTATTTCTCTCCACCTCAAGAAGCAAACACTTGTGTGAACTGTGCATTGATTCCTACATACTTGCATATTGTACTTGTTATATTACTCTATGTTGACAATTATCCATGAGATATACATGTTACAAGTTGAAAGCAACCGCTGAAACTTAATCTTCCTTTGTGTTGCTTCAATACCTTTACTTTGATTTATTGCTTTATGAGTTAACTCTTATGCAAGACTTATTAATACTTGTCTTGAAGTACTATTCATGAAAAGTCTTTGCTTTATGATTCACTTGTTTACTCATGTCATTACCATTGTTTTGATCGCTGCATCCACTACATATGTTTACAAATAGTATGATCAAGGTTATGATGGCATATCACTTCAGAAATTATCTTTGTTATCGTTTTACTCGCTCGGGACGAGCAGAACTAAGCTTGGGGATGCTTGATACGTCTCCGACGTATCGATAATTTCTTATGTTCTATGCCATATTATTGATGATACCTACATGTTTTATGCACACTTTATGTCATATTCGTGCATTTTCTGGAACTAACCTATTAAAAAGATGCCGAAGTGCCAGTTGCTGTTTTCTGCTGTTTTTGGTTTCAGAAATCCTAGTAACGAAATATTCTCGGAATTGGACGAAAGAAAGACCCAGGGGCCTATTTCGCCACGAACCTTCCAGAAGACCGAAGATCATACGAAGTGGGGCCACGAGGTGGCGACACCACATGGCGGCGCGGCCAAGGGGGGGCGCGCCGCCTCGTGGTGTGGGCCCCTCGTTAGCCCCCGACTCTGCCCTTCCGCCTACTTAAAGCCTCCGTCGCGAAACCCCCGAGGCGAAAAACCACGATACGGAAAACCTTGCGAGACGCCGCCGCCGCCGATCCCATCTCGGGGATTACGGAGATCTCCTCCGGCACCCCTGCCGGAGAGGGATTCATCTCCCGGAGGACTCTACACCGCCATGGTCGCCTCCGGAGTGATGAGTGAGTAGTTCACCCCTGGACTATGGGTCCATAGCAGTAGCTAGATGGTTGTCTTCTCCTCATTGTGCTTCATTGTTGGATCTTGTGAGCTGCCTAACATGATCAAGATCATCTATCCGTAATACTCTATGTTGTGTTTGTCGGGATCCGATGGATAGAGAATACCATGTTATGTTAATTATCAAGTTATTACATATGTGTTGTTTATGATCTTGCATGATCTCCGTTACTAGTAGAGGCTCTGGCCAAGTTTTTGCTTTTAACTCCAAGAGGGAGTATTTATGCTCGATAGTGGGTTCATGCTCGCATTGACACCGGGACGGTGACGAGAAAGTTCTAAGGTTGTGTTGTCTTGTTGCCACTAGGGATAAAACATTGGCGCTATGTCCGAGGATGTAGTTGTTGATTACATTACGCACCATACTTAATGCAATTGTCATGTTGCTTTGCAACTTAATACTTGGAAGGGGTTCGGACGATAACTCTGAAGGTGGACTTTTTAGGCATAGATGCAGTTGGATGGCGGTCTATGTACTTTGTCGTAATGCCCAATTAAATCTCACTATACTTATCATATCATGTATGTGCATTGTTATGCCCTCTCTATTTGTCAATTGCCCGACTGTAATTTGTTCACCCAACATGCTTTTATCTTATGGGAGAGACACCTCTAGTGAACTGTGGACCCCGGTCCATTCTTTTATACTGAAATACAAATCTGCTGCAATACTTGTTTTACTGTTTTCTCTGCAAACAATCATCTTCCACATAATTCGGTTAATCCTTTGTTACAGCAAGCCGGTGAGATTGACAACCTCACTGTTTCGTTGGGGCAAAGTACTTTGGTTGTGTTGTGCAGGTTCCACGTTGGCGCCGGAATCTACGGTGTTGCGCCGCACTACATCCCGCCGCCATCAACCTTCAACGTGCTTCTTGACTCCCTACTTGGTTCGATTAAACCTTGGTTTCTAACCGAGGGAAACTTGCCGCTGTGCGCATCACACCTTCCTCTTGGGGTTCCCAACGGACGTGTCAACTACACGCATCAC